>NC_142680.1:7290728-7444478 GCF_964200805.1 Pocillopora damicornis | reverse complement strand
TGAAGTCATGTTGCTTTTTGTAGCTTGAGAGTCCAGTCTTCAGCTTGTGCCATAGTTCCAGTTGTGGCTATAACTACCTCAGGGTTGGAGGAAGAGAAGGTCGCCTGCACCTGTTGGACACAACAGCTGATAGATTTGAAGAGATAACAGTAAGTTGTGGTGTGGGAATTGAGACAGAAAAATCCTTCGAATTCCTGAAAAATTCTGATATGCACTTTGGCATTGTTTAAAATCTCTGACCTAAGGTAGTGCATAGATTTAATGTGTCCTGTTATAAATGCAACTTGTTTTGAAATGTTAAGTGAATTAGTTGTTCCTTTTTTCCAAGCCTAGCATTAAACTTGATTCCAAAGGGAAAATCTCTGCTATGTGTCACTATGGAGGTGCAGTTGTAGCCTGCTCAACAGACAAATCTATTAAGGTAAGAAGTAACAAGGACATAGGCAGGATTTCTCTCAAGAGGGGGGGGGGGGGGGAGTAGGGACATGCAAGGTTGCTTTATTGTAAGAATTGTTATGAATCATCCCTTTGTTCTTGACTAAGGGAGGAGGTCATATGCACCTTAACTTCCCCCCCCCCTCTTGCTCAAGGGTTGCAAAGGAGCAATGGATATATCTCTCCCTTTCAACAATCCTTGGTTTTGAATAATTATTAATTATGATTATCATCCTCCATTTGCAGGTGTTGGAACCCTCTCGCATCTTATCTGTGATTCATTCATTTGATTGTCATTCTGGACAAGTTGCATCAGTGAGTGTAAACAGTTGTAGTAAAAATTTAACTAAGGATTGATAGCACACAGTTCTAACATCTCTTATCACACAGAGAGAGATGGCTTATTAGAGAGGGGTCATTTTAGAGAGGGAGGGCTCATTATTGTGGGAGGCTTATTTCAGAGGGGTAGTTTTGGGGGAGAGAACTTTTTAGAGTGGGTAACTCTTTATCCCTTTAACTCCCAAGATCTGATTGTAAATTCTCTACTCTAACTGATACATATTTCTTTGTAAATTGGTTTGAAAGAATTTAGTATAAGATCATGATGACAGCTTCTATCGGATAAACTTTAAAAGTTTGAGTATTCTCATCACCTGTTTGCTGCATAATGTATGGATATTATAGGGAGAAGTTACATGTTAATCACTTCAAGGAGTTGAAGGGTTAAAGGAGAGGGAAGGGCTCATGATGCCCTTTCATTTTCAGGAGTAAATGGGCCTTATAAGGATGCCGTGTTCTGGTTAACACCAGATTCTCAAAGTACATTCACACAGGTATACTACAATTATTAGGGAGATTAAAGGTCTTATGTAAGGGACATCGTGACTCAAACCCTATTTGCTATGTCTTTCACCTGACCAGGTTAGCAGCAGAGGACCTGTCTTAGCATCTTGTTTCAGTGAACTCAGTATAGGAATATGGAGGCCAAAGAATCTAAGACCAGCTCCAAGAATATGATGTTGGATTCTGGTGAACTTAGACATGAAACACATTCATAATGATGGACATTTGTTTTAACTGTACCTTTTCATACCTTGCATTCGTCTGTAAATATATTCTTATCTTCTCATCTTCTTGAGAAGGCTATTTCTTAGAAAGTTTTGCAAAGCTTCTGTTGTATCATTTTCTTTTCTACATTATTTCATTTTTATTTCACCCTTTCACTCCTAAGATCTCATGAGTAATTCTCCTTACTGTTTGCCATTTAAATTTTTATGATGTTAGTTTGGAGAAATTGTTATTTGATCAACTGATTAACCCCTTATGTGAAACTTATCTTTATTCGCGTCATTTGTCTGCTTGAGATTGTTTAGATATTGTAAGGAGAAATTCTGTCATGGCCACTCGTGGGATTTAAAGGGTTAATGTTTTTCCAGAAAGTTTTTCAATGATTATTTTGAAGATAGACTTTAATCAACTGATTAACCCCTTATGTGAAACTTATCTTTATTCGCATCATTTGTCTGCTTGAGATTGTTTAGATATTGTAAGGAGAAATTCTGTCATGGCCACTCGTGGGATTTAAAGGGTTAATGTTTTTCCAGAAAGTTTTTCAACGATTATTTTGAAGATAGGCTTTGGAGCAAAAAAAAAACAGTACTTATTTCCTCAATTTTTCTTTGACATGAAGAAGGAAATCAGTCATGAATTTTTATAAGAAGATTTATATTTAACCTTTTTGTTATTGCCAGAACACACACAATCGTGTTGAAAGAACAAATAAAGGCAAAGACCTTTTGTCTGTGTCAGATTTAGGTAGTTTATGTCCAATATGACACGTCTTTTAGCGCAATATTCTTAGTCACGTAAGTCAATAGAAATCGGTAACAAAAACCAGCTCTGTGTGAGCTCTGGGAAGTTAAGGGCGCGAGGAGAGTGACACCTCGCTTTAGAGTTCGCGCGCGCGTGGTAATGAGAGTTCACGCGCGCTTAGTCATGAGCGTTTGTTTTTTTTTCACTTTTCTTTTCTCGTCTTTTAGCCGAGGAATTATTGGTAATCCGGAACTGTTCGTTTTCTAGTCAGCGAATAAAGCCATGATGATCCGCGCTCGACAGCGTAACTTTACTCTTGTGTGCCTTTTTCTGATGGGTAGTGACTAGCCTGCTTCTGAAATTCGGCTGGTGAGAAAGAGCGGATAAGTGAAAATGGCGGTTGTCAGAGAAACGACCGTTTTATGCGAACCACTATGTTACTTTATTTCCATCGGCAATTGCCAGGAAATGGTGCATGGTGAATGAAGCTGAAGGAGTGTTAAATAGAGGTTGCGGATGGTCTAAAGAAAATTTTAGTTCACTAGACACGGGCCTATATTGACTCATAACTTTCCAGCGTAATACAGTAACTATAGTGAGTAGACATCGAAAACAGGGAATCCCAGCCAATTACAACTCTTGAAAACTAATCAATCAAAGCGAGGCATCATGCCTTGCAATGTGATGCCCAATTCTTAATCATTGGACTTCCTCGCCCAGTCGAAAGATCTTGACCTTCAGAACACTTCATCACGAGACAAACGGTGACACTATACCCCGATGAATAATAATCGTTGTATAATCTTTATTCCTCCTATGATAAAAGACGAATCTTAAGTAACATTTACAATCGTTAAAAAAAATGTTATTCTGAAATACGGATGAAATATGACCATGGTTTAAAGACTTATGATTACATTTAAATAAAAGCCTATTTACAAACACATTCTTAATAAATTTATCAGAATTTATTTCCGGGCGCTGGACAATTCTGTTTCTAAGATGATACTTTGTTTAGGAACGACTGAGCGTGCCTTGAAAGGTCTCGAATATCCATTCTCTTTGATATGTCTTTTCTTTTAAAGCACCTGTCTCGAAAATTTTGTATGAAAGTGAGATCTAAGTCTTCGGCGCAATAAGCGGACAGACCATAACTGAAATTCGGCAAAACGAGGGCGCTAAATAGGCGGTCTACTTTACCTTGCCTTAAACCTCCTTCCTTAAAGATATTAGAACAAACAGACACTTATTCGTCTTAATGACTACAACTCTTTTGAAGGATTGATCTCAGCTAGTAATTAGCGAAAGAAAATAGAGATGTAGAGGCCTGGAAAAGAAATGCAGACATATAATTATTTTTTAATGATAATACCTTTCACCCGGATACATCTATTCGCGCGTTAATAGTTGGAAAAAAGGCAAAGACTAGAAACATCGAAAGTCTTATCAACGCAGATAAAATTTTAATTGCATTAAATTTATACGCGTATAAGGTGTTCGACGCAATTGTTATCATTCAGCCAATGCGCATTCCTCTACTATCCGACAAGTGACATCAGATTCTATTTCTGTAAAACCTGGGGACGGGACTTTTTTAACCAATAAGGAGTTGCGTTACTTCCAGCATATCGAGTTACGTTCTGAGAATAGGTTGCTTAGATAGTCTTGTGATATTGCGAGATACCTCAAGCTAGTCTCACCAGCAAGAGATCTCTTATTCCTACAGAGGTAAGAAATATACTTTGCAGTCGATAAACAGCAATATCTTCATGGTATGGCTTGACTACCTAGGATTTTTGAGGCACTTTTGTTTCCATAGGATTATAAATGTGTCTGAAATAGATTAGGTTGCCAAAAACGTTTTCAACAAGCTTAAATCTGTGCTTTTGTTCGGAATGCGATGTAGCAGAAATAGCTAGAGAATCTGACTGCTTTACAACAAGCATTGATTGTAGAAGAATACAAGTAAACTGAAGCTTAGCTATCTTCTTGTAGTAAAGATATTTTAATGGCAGGACATCGACACTCGACGTGACACCTTCGATTCGTTACTGGCCGGAAGAATTCTTATCGCCTAAAAGGTTTTGACTTCGATGACACGAAACAGCAAAATAACGGCTCCATTAACTGAATATGGAAACATCTATCGGCCTGTTAGTCGACTGAAGCGAAATCAACTATTTTTTGCTTTTAAAACAAGGAGATTGTGAAATAAACAATTCAGTGCGGAGGCATCGCGGAAACTCTTGGTAAAATTCCTTACTTTGCTCCATACAGAAAAGAATATCTTTGTAAGGTCAATGCCATCGCAAAAACCGCTTTACATTTTATTTTAAACTATACAATAGAGCTCCATTAGTTGATAGTTTAAGCGGAACAAGTTCAAAAATGAGATCGCATTCATTTTGACAGGAAAATACAGCATGTTTAAGCTTATCGTCAGCTCCGACGCTGATTCAAAGTTGTTTGTGTTTTATTTATGTAAATTAGCGTTAATATATCGCTTCACTTGAAAACCTCCATGATATGTTGCTAAATGGTTCGCCCAATCACGGTATAATATTACTAGAAAGTATACATTTAGCATGAAAATCTCACACATATATAAAAGTGACAACTTGTGATGGTCTTAAGGTCAAACTGTCCTAGTTCACATGACAAAGTGTATTGAATTAAATAGATTAAATAGGAAAGGCAAGGAAAGCATCAGGAGAATTGAGAAATGCTAAATATTAGAAACTGTTATTATGTGAAGAAAAGTTGTGGACCTAGTTTCACCTCTAGAAGAGATCACCACTTGTTGATTAATTTCCCATACCATATTGATATAAAGTTAAAGTAGAGATGTGATGAGGAAATGATGAATTAATTAGTACAGTTTGATTTGACAATCCTAGAGTTTCAGTGACAAGAGATGTATGGCAGAAATTACAGAGAATTGATTGTGAGATATTAGGAATGAAAAGATTAACACACTGACATTGAAAAATGTCAGAGAAACCTGAAGTCAACTTCAAAATCTAATACTACCCAATGGCGTGTGCATCTTGGAAACCTGAGCCCTGTTGTTCAACAGGATGATGATGCTATCTTATTAATAAATTGCTGTCCAGGGGATAAGTGTCAGCAAAACATACAGCACTATCCCCTGATAGAGATTTATCTCACAGACAGCATTATCCATCATTTGAAAAACTGGGGCTTGCTTGGAGTTCTTGGTTTATTTCAGGCCCATTATTATTTTACTGTAACACTAAAGTTACCATTTTTTTTCTGTTCTTCTTGAGGTTGAGAGCACCTCTGTAAGTTGCAAGAAATGACTAAAAAAAATAAGTAATTGCAACTTGTTTCCTAAGAGTTGTGGGTTTATGATAATATATGTTAAAACTACCTCATCAGATCAGTCAACTAGCCCTGTGAAAATAATATTTGTATTGTGTATTGTTATTTTAGGATTACAGCACCATTTATCAGCATTAAAGAATGAACAGGGCTGTGATAAGTTCTGTGGGCCTCCTTATCCTTCAGTTTATATCGCTCTCTGCAGGTACTGATTCTATTAATTAATAAGTTAATAGTATTCGAAAGTGAAATGTGATCATCGCAGTAAATTTTCCAATTTAAGCAATTGGAAAGAAGAAGCCTGAAAAAAATCAGGGCTTCAACGGGATTCGAACCCGTGACCTCCGCGATACCGGTGCGATGCTCTACCAACTGAGCTATGAAGCCACACATTGGGAGCGAGGTCAATTTATTGAGTTCATATCTTCCCGTGCAGTGAAATGATGTGAAGTTTTTATATGAAATAATTCATATTTGTACTGCGGTTGTAGATGAAAGTGAAATGTGATCATCGCAGTAAATTTTCCAATTTAAGCAATTGGAAAGAAGAAGCCTGAAGAAAATCAGGGGTTCAACGGGATTCGAACCCATGACCTCCGCGATACCGGTGCGATGCTCTACCAACTGAGCTATGAAGCCACACATTGGGAGCGAGGTCAATTTATTGAGTTCATATCTTCCCGTGCAGTGAAATGATGTGAAGTTTTTATATGAAATAATTCATATTTGTACTGCGGTTGTAGATGAAAGTGAAATGTGATCATCGCAGTAAATTTTCCAATTTAAGCAATTGGAAAGAAGAAGCCTGAAAAAAATCAGGGCTTCAACGGGATTCGAACCTGTGACCTCCGCGATACCGGTGCGATGCTCTACCAACTGAGCTATGAAGCCACACATTGGGAGCGAGGTTCAATAAATTGACCTCTTTCCAATTGCTTAAATTGGAAAATTTACTGCGATGATCACATTTCACTTTCATCTACAACCGCAGTACAAATATGAATTATTTCATATAAAAACTTCACTTAATAGTATTCATAAGTGTAACCTGTTTAAATTAGATAAACGCAAAAATCCATATCTTTTTCACCTTTATACAAGATGGCACACTTGAACATTAAGGAATGTTGCTTAAGGTTAGAAAAATGAGAATTTTGAAAGTCCTGGTCTATAATGATAAAATTTAAGTAGGATAATGAAGAAAGAACTAGAAATTATTTATTTTTAGAAAAGTTTCAATCCTAATTTGAACTCCTTGCCAACCCTTTAACTCTCAAGATCTGTATGTTAATTCTCCCCTCCAGCTGCTACACATTTCCCAGTTAATTATTAATAAGAATTTGGTGTTGGATAAAGAATAACAACTTCCATCTGATAAGTTTGAGTATTCTCATTGACCTATTTGTTAGATAGTGTATGGAAATATTAGGGAGAAGTTACATGTTAATCACTTCTGGGAGTTAAAGGGTTAAGTCGTTCTCAAGAAAGTAGAGACTGTAAGTGCTATTAAGCAATTTTTTGTAGAGACACTGATTTTGAGGATAGCAACCTTTGTGTTACCCTAAAAAAAAAAAAAAAACAAAAAAAAAACAGCACCTTATCACAAGTTAATTTACTGTTCAGTACAAATCAATTGCATAACTCAAGTTTGGAAGGACATCTGACTGATGTTTCTTCTGTTTACATCAACCAGCTACTCCATGTGACTTAAGATGCACAGCAAAATCAGGACAGGGAACTTGTCAAAGCAATGGACGCTGCCTTTGTTGGTGGGGATGGACTGGACCTAATGCAAAATACATATTATCTGGATTCCACCAAAATCGAATATTGGTAAGGAATGTAAAATGAAATGACAGCATTACATGACCTGTTACTTTCGAAGGAAGATTCTTCTAGTGGAGCATGGATCACAATTTCCCAATTAACTCAGGGCAAATGACATATTTTGATTTCAGGCTGACTATTGTACCAGGTCATGTCACTACACTCACCACTATAGGAATATAGCTTGTGCAAAGATCCCCTCCCCCCCTCGGCCCAAACAAACTTCCATGGCAAATCCATCAACACCATTAACTACAGGGAACCCAAGCACAGGGAAACCAAGTACAGGAAGCACAACCAAAGGTAAGGGTTTTGTTTGGCAATCTAAAGCTACACAAATAATTGGCCAGATGTCTGATATGAAAAAATTAATATGTGGTATAATACTGTAGATAGCCATGTTGAGGAATAACAGCCAACAGTGAATCACTATATTTCATGTACAAATGAATACATGGTTCACCAGTGTCTTATCTTTGTGTTATCTTAGCTCCACCTTCTGTGTCATGTGACCCCAAATGCACAGCCATACCAGGACAAGGAACTTGTCAAAGTGATGGAAAATGTCTTTGTTGGTGGGGATGGACTGGGCCAAATGCAAAATACATATTATCTGGACTGCGCCAAAATCAAATACTGGTATGGAATATGAAATGAAATGGCAGCACTATATGATCTGTTGCTTTGGAAGGAAGATTCTTCTAGTGGAGCTTAAATGACATTTTTCCCAATTAACTCAGGGCAAATGATATATTTTGATTTCAGGCTGACTATTGTACAAGGCCATGTCATTACACTCACCGCTATAGGAATATAGCATGTGCCAAGATCCCCTCCCCCCCTCGGCCCAAACAAACTTCTACAGCAAATCCATCAATGCCTCCGACTACAGGAAACCCAAGCACAGGGAAACCAAGTACAGGAAGCACAACCAAAGGTAAGGGTCCTATGTCTTGACAATCTAAAGCTACATGAATAATTGGCCAGATGTATGATATAAAAAAATAATGTGGTAAAACATTGTAGATATATAGCTATGTTGAGGAATTAAAACTCATCAGTGAATCATTATACTTCATGTACAAATGAATACATGGTTCACCAGTGTCCTATCTTTGTGTTATCTCAGCTCCACCTTCTGCGTCATGTGACCCCAAATGCACAGCCACACCAGGACAAGGAACTTGTCAAAGTGATGGAAAATGTCTTTGTTGGTGGGGATGGACTGGGCCTAATGCGCAATACATCTTATCAGGAACTCTCAAAAACAGAATTATGGTACTCGTGAATAAGTAATTTTGATAAGTAATAAGTAATTTTGATGTGATTTTAGTTGTCGTGATATGCAAAGAGCAGAGTTTTTAACTTTTGTCTTGACACATATTACTTAATTCTCCTTGTAATTCACTATCTTACATCATACAAACAGATTATGAGAAGAGACAAGCTTATCACTTAAAGAGTGTTATGTTTATCTTAGGCCAAATTCTCCAGCCTCATTTTCAAAGAAATGTATGGTAGTCCACTAGGAGAATGGCTAAATAGATCTTGGGAGTTAGGTATTCAAAGGATGTGCCACAAAATTGTGCATCATGGAAAACTCAGCCTAAATTCAGTTGTTGTCTTGTAATGATGGGGGTTGTCCATTGATTTAATTATTGCACTTATTTTTATAACTCAAGCTTCATTAGGAATGCTTGAATAAAAAAATGCAAGCTGTTTTCCTTTATTTGTTTTTCATTCCCTTTGCAGCTTTGCAACCCCCTCAGGTGTTCCCCTACAAAACTGCCAGCTATGCAGACTAGTTATCTTGACCTTGCATGAAAAATTACTTATTCTTTACCTAAATTCCAAAGGAAGCTTGAGTTAACACTTCAATAGTGTTTAGTTCATTAAAAACTGAAACTCTTTTGTTACATGCTTTGTGTTGTTAGGTTGGAGGATAGACTCCACACCTCCAAATTCTAATTGATGGGTTAAAATGATAAAAAGATATCAGTAAAATAATAATTATTGTGTCCTTTCTTTTCAGGCCGATTACTGTACAGAAGCTTGTCATTACACTCATGACTATCTAAATGCATCATGTGCCACGATCCCTACCCCTAAGGTGTGCAGTTTACCTGGTAACACAACTGACCCACCCATCCCTTGTGATCCCCTGTGTGGTACAGGGACATACCACAGTGCTGGGAGGTGTCTTTCAAATGGCCGTTGTCTGTGCTGGTGGGGTTGGACAGGTTCAAATGCCTGCTACATTGATGGAGGTCCTTATAATAACAGGATCATAGTAAGTGATGTGCATCTGACTTGTGAACAAAGGCAGCATGTTTACATCCCCTTGTAAGAGTCGGAGGGTTATGTTCACCTGCCAGGGCCCAAAATGAATTTATCTGTTACATACTAAGATTTTTTACAAACCAAAAGCTGGGTTCAATTGCCAATTTTACAATGTGACCAAGAAGACAACTTGGTATTCAACTCCCCTTCTTTTGTTGTCAAAGGCTCTTTTAGTAAACAGGCGCTGATTGTAGTACTTGCATACTCGCAAACAAAGATCAATGGACACCTTGCTTTATTGTTTTTCTCCCTTGTTTAAGAATGGGTTTCCCTTCCATTACCCTTTCCTTCTACAGTATCCAGTCTTCTCTATCTTCAATTCTGTTCATTTACCTCTTGTCTGATTTGGGCCTGCCCTCATGGTGTTCAGCAGTTTATCTACAAGAGAGCCTCCACTAAGGAAAGAGATTCAACACTAGCATACCTAGAAAAATGGTATGTATCTTTATTAACTTTTTTTTACTGTCATAGGCTGACAGATGTACCAAAGCTTGTCACTACACTCATGACCATAGAAATATCAATTGTACCAAGTACAATTCAACAAACCCCTCAGTACAACCTCCAGTTACAAGAAAACCAAGCACAGGGAGAAGAACAACAGGAGTACCAACCACAACAACTTATCCTCAATCATCAACAGAAAAACTGACAACTGCAACATCACCAGCAGCATCATCAAAAACCCAGTCAACTACACCAAAAGACACCACTACAAATCCAACAACAGCCCATATTACAACAAAAGCCCCAACTACCAAACAAAAGACCACAACAGCAAAAGCAACCACCACTCAAAAAGCAGTGACCACTGCAGCAGAGACAACAACAACAGTGGCACCAACTTCGAAGCAAGTAACCACAACTCTTCCCTCCACCACAGCTAAGGACACTACCACTCAAGCTGCTGTGTCTACCACAGCGAAGAAAACAACTCCTGCACCAACTACCAAACAGAAGACTACAACACAAAGGGCACAAACCACTTCAGCAAAACAAACTACTACCCAAGCAACAACAACAACAGCAAGCACGACCATGCAAACAACAAAACAGAAGACCACAACTACTGCATCAACTACAGCAGCAACAACCACACAAGTTCCTACAACAACTGAAGAACCAACAGAGCCAACTGAACCTACAGAACCAACAGAACCTACAGAACCAGGTGTATTACAGGTCAGAGGATGGGCTCTACAGGACCTTCAAAGTCAGGTAGGCCTGATTAAGTCCATTTCACATTCCTTTGAAGCAACTTTAAACTGAGTGTTGAAAGTAATCTGGAATTTTACTTGTTTTGCTTCAATTTACTTCCCTCTCCAATAATTAAGGCCTGCTTGTTAGCTCCTGGTTTAGTTTCCAGTATGCTAATCAGGCTAATCAGGTTTGGGAATCTCCCCTGATCAGCATGGTTTTTTTTTGTTAACCCCTTAACTCCCACAGGTGATTGATATGAAACTTCTCCCTATTATATTCATACATTGTCCAGCAAACAGGCGATGAGAATACCCAAACTTATCAGTTAGAAGTTGTTATCTTGATCTAACCCCAAATTCCCATAACTAATTTACAAGAAAATGTATTGAAGCTAGAGGGGAGAATAATTCTCCAATCAATCAATTCTCCAGTCAATTATTGACAATCCCATCCTGGGAGTTACAGGGTTAAGTAACATAAGAGCACATGAGAATAATTTCCACTTAACAAAGAGATTCCAAGTTGCCGTGCGTCTGTTCAGTAATAGATCACACATGATGTCAAAATGTGGTAAGAACAAAAATGTGGCACACAAGGCACAGCTGAGTGTGTCACTGATGTTCTTACTAAATTTTGATGTCCTCTGTGATCTATTACTGAACAGACGCATAGCAACTTGGAATCTATTTGTTTTATATAATAAAGAATTAAAAAAAAAGTTTTAATGATGACGTCATCTATAAGTCTGTCCTCCAATCGATCATAAGTGAGAACCAATCAGAATGTGTGCATAACTGAGCTTATTATATAAATCTGAAGAGAAAATAGTTTGGGGCATTTAAAGTTAGCAGGAGATTTCTATGAAGTAACAGGAGAACTCTCTAGTTTCCAATGCCACATTAACAGCCCGGATTAGGTGTTAGGTAGTTCAAGATATTTCTTTTACTTAGCAACGGCATGTTCATGTTGTCAGTTTTTCTTAAATTCTGTTACAGAATGATAATGCTGATAATGTTGATGTCATTGGAGAGGCCGATGCTGTGAAAGACAAAGATGAAGGTGATGGTAAGAAATCCAGTCATGCTGGAATGGTTGGTGCTGTGATGGTGCTACTTCTCTCTTTAGTGGTCTTTGGTGCAGCTGTGTGGTGGTCTTTCGGCCGAGGCGGTCGGTGTCCAAGCATTCTGAAAGGTTATGAACAACTGGCAGACCATGATAAAGCCTATCTGATGAACGAGTTTTCAACTTCAACAGCGATTCCATGACCATCATTATCATTAATGTAGAGGGTCTTTTCTAGGACTATATCAGAGAGCAGATGATTTTGTTAGAATAGGACATGTCCAGTGTTCTGATGAGAACTTCATTACCACACCTTTGATTAAGATATTAATGTGGTGCAACATTTTTGCATGTTATCGGTGGATCACTGTTTTGCACAGAGGTGACTGTTATCCTTACCTTTGGCAATTTAAGCTACTTACATTTTTACATATTAATCCTTTACATCCTAACATCAGTATGCATATTCTCCATACTGTTCTCAATACATTTCCTAAGGAGCTGATAAGGAGAATTTGTTTAACAACCAAAAGCATCTAAGCTTGTGATCATTGTCGTTATTCTCATGACCTTAATGTGTGACTCAGAGGTGATATTGTAAGGAGAAATTAGATGCTAGTAACTTTTAGGGGAAAGGGTTAATTGTAAAATTGTCTGCTTGCAGTTGATATATAGTTAGGTGAAAGACAGGTATATAGTTTGCAATTCACATTTATAACACAGCATTAGTGACCTATACTTGGTTCTGTCATCACCCACAAGCTACAGCTTGGAAAAAAATATAAATGGCACTAACAGCTTGTATTAATCAGACACTCCACAGAAAACCCAAGCCTAAACTTCGGGATTGACACAGGTACAAATCACCAAAAAGACTTTAGAACACATGCCTTAGAGAAAGTTTAAATTTTAATTTTAATTTTTGCAAGCAAGAAAATTAACAGAGAGAGAGAACCTTAAAAAGTAATTAAAATTGTTGTGGTTCAAAAGCTGCCGTGAGTCAGGGAGTACTTGATAGATGTAGCAATTTCTTAGTCACAACTTGAAGAGTCTATTACATATTAATTACCAAGCATATTTGAAGAAAATTTTCCAATAAATGATTAAAGGCTATTTGTAAATGCTTTGTGTTTTACTTCCTATATCTTTTAATTTATCCCTTATTGTGGCCTAAGTCAGAAAGATCTTAACAAAGAGTTCATCCTCTTGGTTAACCCTTTAACTCCCAAGATCTAATAGTCAATTCTCCCATCCACCTATTTAAATTAGTTACAAGAATTTGATGTTGGATCAAGACAACAACTTCTACTTGATATGTTTGAGTATTCTCATTACCTGTTTGCTGGATAATGTATGAATATTATAGGGAGAAGTTAGATGTTAATCCCTTCTGGGAGTTGAAGGGTTAATGTAACACACAAACTAAATCTTGGACAAAATGCATAGGACACTTGAGCAAGAAAGGTTCAAAATCAATAAATTATAATGACATAGAGATCTCCACCCTCCCCTCCCCCTTGCAATGAATAGGGAAGCAAGGAGTGGATTTTGAACACTCTAAGATTTAAGTACATGTAAGTCCTTTGGTGACCTTGTCTTAGGAGTTTTAGCCAGTATTGTGCACATCTACATGTTGTATTAGTGAGAAGAGTACTCCCATCACTCTTTCTGACAGACATCTGTAATGGGTACCCATCCCATCAGATTGAATTGGTTAAACTTGGACTTATGTCACATCTTTGTGAATCAGACATGACTTCCATAGAGAACAATTGACACCTACTGCACCCAATTTCCACTTTACTATTAAATTTGGTGCCTATTCCCAGACCATTGGCTTACTTCAAAGTTCTCCAGAAGCACTGGTGGCTGCCTAGCCAATGTGTAGCCATACACTCCCCCCCCCCCCCCCCAGTTGGTGGAATGTTTCATAACACCAGCAACTCAACTCTGAAATTCTTTAATTTGACAAAGCAGTTACTGTTAGTAAAACACTTATCTTTTTCTTTACTTTACTTACTTAACCCTTTAACTCCCACGAGTGACAGAATTTCTCCTTACAATATCAATACAATATCAACTAGATAAGTGATGAAAATAAAGAAAAATGTCAATTTGGAGATTAGTTGATCCAATACTAAATTCTCTGAACTAACATTATAAGAATTGTATGGTTGACAGTTAGGAATATTACAAATTTGATCTGGGAGTTAAAGGGTTAAGTTGCCTAATTTATGGCTGGCTACAAAAGAAGTCTTGGAAGAACACTGTAAGTTACTGTCCTGAATAGCAGAGGGTGATGAACTCTGAAAAGTGCTTACCAATGAGTACTTGAGAGTTATTTGTCAACAAAATTTACAAGTCATTCTCAATAATTTTACAAAGGCCAGTCACCTCAGTCATAAACTTGGAATGCAGCTTACAAGAGGACAGAGATGAATACCCTCTTTATTTCAGCAACATCTACCTACATAAACCTTTTCCTTCCTAATAGCAGCCAAGAGGTCAATTCTCCATACAATGCCGAGCCACTGTCATGCAGGCAGGCAATGAGAATCTAATAAAACATCAACCAAGGGATATTTGATTTAACACAAAATTCTCATAATTTGCTAAAATTGTAAGAAATGCTTGGCAGACAGTAAGGAGAAGTACTGTCAAGATCTTGAAAGTGAAAAGGCCTAAGATTTGAGGAAACCCTGTTGTTGATGCATCAAAACAATCCTCAAGTTTATGGTAATATTTGGCTAAATTATGACTTCCTTGGTATATTCATTGCTTTATTCAATGCAGCGCAGTTTGTTTGCACCCTCTGTAAGGTAATCCTGTTGAGGTCAGCTTCCTCTTGTCCTTTTCTGACTGTTGCTTGATAATCCAGTTGTAACATTTCAGAGTCTAATGGAATGGCATTGACACCTGATGACAGAAGCTTCTCATGTAAGGTGTCGGTGAGCTTTGACAAGCCATCTAAATCCGCTGGTTCGTGATTGATTGAAAAAGCAAGAACTTTATTATTAACATTTGGTCCTTCAAGAGTGACTAGAATCTAATTTCTCCTTACCATATCATCCCTGAATTGGCCATGAAGGTCATGAGAAAAAAGGAAATGATCATTAACCAAAGAAGCTCCAGATTGTTAAACAAATTCTCCTTGTCACTACCATAGGAAATGTATGGAGAAAAGTATGGAGAATATGCATGCTGATGTTGGGGTGTAAAGAGTTAAAACAGATCAGTTATCTTCCCTACAAAGCATGTCCCCCATGCTGTTCTCCATACATTCCTTATGGTGCTGACCAGGAGAATTTGTCTAAAAAAATTCAGTGCTTCATTCTTTCTTTGACAATCCTTTCCTTTATTCTTGTGACCCTCAAGTTAGATATAGTTGGGATACTGTAAGGAGAAATTAGATGCTTGTCAATCTAAAAGGCAAACAGGTAAAGTGAATTCAGATCAATATCAGTATCTGGGCAACTGCCCACCTACACCTCCCCTAACTCAACAACAGTCAATTGATAACAAATTAGTGTTAATGTTAGGTTAGGGGAGGGGTAGGTGGGCAGTTGCCCAGATACTGATATTGATGCATGAATTCTATCTTGATTTCACAAATGATTGCAATACCATGAAGGTCAATTAACTACAAGGGTGTAGAGGTCAGTTACTTAAATACAAAAAGGGTAGGGTTGTAAACAAATCATATGTACAACTGTAGAGTTTCATGTAAATTCAAAATGACTTCACTGACTATTTCTGCCTATTTCTTTACAAATACTTTTTACTCACTTTTCGCATCTTCTATAGAATATGACATACCAGACCTCACTTGCCTGAAAATGAACATAATGTATTTGTAAACATTACAAATATGTTAACAAATACGGGATATGAAACTGAGAGCTGATCTATTTTATAATTAGATCATGAGCTTGCAATTCCTATCACATGATAGTGGAAGAGGCAAAAATTGAGAGCAAATAATCTAATTGTTTTACAATAAATTTACCACTCATTTGAAACTTAACAACAATACGGCTAGCCTATGTTTTAATCGTACTTTGTTCACAATCACATACCCCAAGGCTAGTAAATATCTATCACAGATTATATTATAAGCTGAACTATACATGCTTTTCTGATTAGTTCTTTCTTATTATCTACTTGAGGACAGATGCATAGATGGCCTCACCAGTATGAACACTCTGCTTTTTTACCATGCAAAACCAATAGATCCCATATTACTGAGGGTCTGTTCAGTAACTGATCACAGAGGGTATATATCAAACTGTGAGGCAGCACCTCGTGTGTTACGTTTTTGTTCTGACCACATTTTGACAACATTTGTGATTTATAACTGAACATTAGCTCACGGGCAACATAAAATATATTTGTTAAATGAATAAAGAGTAGCATAGTCAATCAGATGGTATCATTTGTGAAAGAACGCTACATAGTAGATCTGCAATAAAATTTCCAAATAGATAATAGAGGTGGTGATTAGAGACCACTGTCTCGACAACCTGAACAAAGACAGCAAGAAGAGTTCTTTATCCTCCAATCGAACAGTTGATCGGTTCTCTATGAGTTACTTACATTCCTGTGAAAAATTTATTTGCTTGTCGATGAACGAGTTCTAAAACAGATTCAAAATCGTTTAGGTTCTTACTACCAGACGTTTGTCCGGCCGCCATATTGGCCTCGTGTCTAGTTCTCTGCGTTAAACCGCTGCTAATAGTGAGAAAAACAGTGGGAGGGGGAGAGTGTAGTTGATACTTTTAAAACCTCATTCAGTTTTACTTTCCGGTAGTTTATCTGCAATATTTTCGGTATGGCGAAAAAAGAAACAAGCACTGCTGTGGTTTTAGATTTTTTTGCAATTTTTTTTCTCAACTGTATGCATTTTTTTAATTTTATGAAATTTCTTGTCCCTCCCCACCCTAAGGATATGCCACTGCAATCTGTCGTACTACTGTGATATTTCAATGTTGTGTTACTTTTCCTTAACACAAATATGTCGCTCTCCCCTGTAGCCATCAAAGAAGCAAATCATCACATTCAAGGTTTGGTGAGCCGTGTTCACGAGCTGGAAGAACAAGTCAAGGAACTCTCTGCAGCTCTGAAGAAACAAAATGAAGTACATGCCGAAAACTTGAGGGTTCTTCCGATGCGAATGAATCAAACATTGAGACAAAAAGATGAAGAAATACAAGAACTAAAACAGAAACTTAAATCTTCGGAGGCTGTCAGAGAAAGGCTCGTTCGAGAGACTAATTCCCGCGAAGCTTCGCTAGAGCACCTGAAGAATCGTTCCCGAGTTTTGGACGAGATATGCAAGCATCGTGAAGCATTTGAGAGTATTGTGAGTTGTTTGAGTATAATAGAGGATCCTGATAATAGCTCGGGTAAAATATCAGAAAATAGCATCCCCAGAGAAACAGATTTACTGGACAGTTACGAAGAAGACGAAGATATTAATGGAAATGATCGGAACGGGAAAATTTTTGACAGCGGAATTGGATCACGAAATTCCTCGTTTTTCTATGAAAATGATGCACACGAGAAAGGGATGCTGCGGGAAGAAAATTCCTCAGGAGGTGCTTTTCAACAAGATGAAGAAAATCCACCTCCTTGTTTTGTATGATGGCCAAACGATATGACTAATTTGAGGTTTTACTGATCAGATTTTATTCCTACAACGATTTAATATCGTCTGGTACACTAAATTAACTCGACTTTAGGCATAATAATTTAATAATTAGTTTAAGAAAATTCGACCAAAGAATGCTAAATGTGGTGTGGACCAAAAGTACGTGTCTTTTAAGGACTTTCTATGTTATTTTTGATATTTTATGAGATTCATTAGGTCTTGAAAATGCACAAATGGTCAATTTCTCATAATTAACAATGTTATTCACTGGCAGTTTATCAATTGGTGTCAATTTCTAGTCGATAATCCTTTAGGTCTTTCTCACCTTTGTTACAGACAAGGAACATCAAGAAACATCTTCACCTGTAATATATATCTGTATACTAGAAGAAGCATTTTAAAGATATTTTTAACTCCCAGTGCATTCCTTTACAGAAGATGGGTATCATGTTACATGTGTATGTGGAAGAGGCCACAGCCTTAGTGTCAGTGTGCCAAAATATGGGTTGACAGGTCCAGGTTCAAACCTGGTGGGTCATTGTGCTATGTTCTCAGACAAAACACTTAACCTTCACCGCACCTCTCTCTGCCTATACACTCCTTACACCATACTCTCAAAACACCATCCTTATACCTCCTCCGGGTATAAATGAGTATTAGAGGGTTGCTGATGAAATACAAGGGGGTAATCTTGCAATGGACAGGCATCTCACCTAGGAAGGAGTAGTGATTCTCCTAGTCACTCCTGACTATGGAGACCAGCGTAAGCTTCGACTGGATTGGCCTTGGCTTGAGTGCAGAATTTACCTTATTATAAGACTGTATATTAATTAACCCTTTAACTCCCAAGATCTGATTATCAATTCTCCCCTCTAGCTGCTACACATTTCCTTGTAAATTAGTTTCAAGAATTGAGTGTTAGATCAAGATAACAACATAGACCTGATTAGTTTGAGTATTCTCATTACTTGTTTGCTGGATAATATATGGCTATTAAAGGAGGAAGTTACATATTAATCAACTCTTGGAGTTAGAGGGTTAAGTGAATTCTTACATGCACCTTACGTAATAACTAGCTTTTTTCAGTGGCCAGTTACCTCTCGTCTTAAGGCGGCTGAAGGAGTGGAACTTAGTCAGTATTAATCAATATATTTTCCTTCTTATTAGTTTGATATATCAAATAATTTTATTTGTAAAATAATTTCTTGGTTCCTTTTTTTTTTCTGTAAAATTGTTAGTATGTTCAATAGTGTATCTTGGGAGAAATAGTTTGTTATGGGGTCTTTGGTATGATACAAGGTCTTAACCCTTTCACTCCCAAGATCTCATTGCTAATTCTCCCTACTGTCTGCCATACAATTCATATCATGTTAGTTTGGAGAATTTGGTATTAGATCAACTACAAATACCATAATTAATATTTTTTATTTATTTTCATCACTTGTCTGCTAGATATTTTATTGATATTGTAAGGAGAACTTTTGTCTTCATCACTAATGGCAGTAAAAGTGTTAAAAACACAGTTAAAGATTGAGAACCAGGGTTAATGCAAGAATTAAGTTCTTTATTTGTAACTAGGCATGGTGTATTGATAAGAGAGCTTTCTTTCTACCCTAAACCCCCTAATAAAACCCTTGATATAACAAACAACTCAGGAGAATATCATTAGCTTGGAAAACAATAGCTTACAGCTATCAAAACTGGCAGCTGTAGAGAAAAATACTCAAGAGCTTTATTTTAAAAGATGGCATTCCATGTAGACTGAATGGAGAATAAGGACTCAAGGTTTCAGAAAATGAGAGAGCAATTTTATTTTTCTACTCAATAATTTGCTTCATTTTTCACAGAAATTCCTAAAACCTTTTCACCACTCTATGAATCCCAGACATGCTGTCAGTGTGGTTGATTTTGAACAGAACATTCAGTTTTTCTCACTTGATGAAAAGATCTAGAGTCCAATGCAATCTTTGATGATATAAACTAAAAAGTGCACCACTTTAAAGGTGTTGGAAAAAAGATACCGGTAACTAGGGACTCAGTATAGCTGGCACCCAATCAAGGTTTCTTCACCCCAGTTTAATTACCAAATTGGGCTGACCATAGCCAAATAGGAATTATGCAACTCTGTTCTGGAAATATCAGGTTCTTCCTGTCTCTTTCAAAACGTGAAGTTGCAAAACAGATTCACAGGCCCATAATCTAGGATTTTACGTTGAATTCCCCTTCACCCCTTCCCCCCCCCAAAAAAAAAGAAAAAGATCTCCAAAAGCTGTCAACAAAGAGAAGATATACAGAAACTTATAAACTATAGTTTAAAAGGGCTTCACTTGGAAAGTTACATTTTTGTTTTTATCCTTCTCACCCAATAAACCCCCGTTGAGCTGTTTTGTCTTAGTCTAATGAATAAAAACCGTCTAGTTCCAGTAGCAATAAAGCACAAATCGGAAGCGTCTACACAACATGAATTACTCAGAACTCATCCACCAATAAGTCACTCTCAGTAAAATAGAGCATGGAAGGCTGGACCCTTGTATGTAATACAGTGTTATACCCTCCTATGAAAAACCCATGCTACACCGTTGGTCTGTTAGAATGAACAAAATAATAACATCATCACAATGCTATAGAGATAAACGAGGATTGATCCCATAATATGCCCTTATAGATTCGGTAGTAGCATAATGTTTGGTATAATTTGGAAAAACGAGCATAATTTTGGCACCTTACATAAATGTGGCCAGGAGCCCATTACTATTGCACTGCTAGTGTAATCAGCATATTCTTAATCTTTTAAAGGGAACATTACCAGAATCATGAATTGCTTGTTCTCTAAGCCTTGTCGTTTTCAATTTCGGTCCATTTTTTTCCAATTGCAACGTCTTAGGGGAAGAAGGATACCGTAATGCTGTGCGGACTGGGCACACCGGAAATTAAGAGTGCGTCGGTCCCATTTCTTCCTTTGCTTGTGTTGAAGAAGCGGAAGTCTAGAAAATTTTCTTCGAAAGTTTGAGTAAAGGTATGCACTTAGTCTTGCATACGAGATGAGCCCCCTTCCGCCACTCCCACACACATTTCAAATCGCTCCGCCGCCTCTGTTACTCTGGATTCTGTTTTAGAAAACTGCTTCTGCGACTAGAAATGCTATGGTTGCTCAAAATTTAAGACAAAAGTCTTTTCCTTCGCCACAAAGCATGGGGCACCAAGCGTAAATAAATTGTTTTGCCGTTTTTAAGGGATAGTTATGGACACAGCAGCCGCTCCTGTGGTCGCCTCATGCGTAGGGACTGACAAATATATCGCGATCAAGTTACGCTGTGCAAAGAGGTTTTCGGTAAAGGGCTCAAGTCAGGAGGTAAAGAAATTCAAAGATAGCGTGACAGAGCCCATGCATTCTTTAACAGCGCTTCTGTCAGGTCAATTCAAATTTGATAAAATTTACAGTTAAAAACATCCAGTCCATTTCACTTCCGGTTGATCTGCTTTTGGTATTCTTTGTAAAACGGAAGTTGTGAAGAATACAAACGGCTGAACTCACTTCCTTTCAGAAGTTTGAAAAGTAAGATTGAAGCTCTAAACTGAAACTTCGATCAAAAGAAGTAACGATGAAAAACAGATAATGAATAATCTAGGGCGCCATGCTCCGGTTCCTTATACAAGATCTCCGCTGGTGTATGCCCTCCCTTCTCACAATGTAGACTGTTCTATTTCATTCCGAAACCTGACGCGTTCAGACCAAAATTAAAGTGTTTCCGATTTTTGCAGAAAAAGATGATTTTAATCTGATCAATAAAAAACAGAAAGGTAATCGAAAGGAGTACAGGTGAAGAACAGAGTTTCTGTGATAGCAGATAGCAACGTTACGCAAGCTCCTCCCGACTGTACGGGTCATTGAATGTAACACCAACTTAATTATGTTAAACAAGACTAGTGAAAAATTAATTCATCAGCACTCAGCTACAGTATAGTTTTTTATTAGGGTGCCTACAAACTAAAATGTTGTGTGTGCGCTAGCAAACTTGGATGCTGTACTGAGAGATAAAACAGGCATTAATTATATCCGACGTTTCAGTAATACGTCCAATCCCGTAACTACCTCGTCAGATCAGAGAGCGCAAGTGTGCATCATGTGATAATCAAAACAAAAACACACCTCAGAAGATCGACGCTTTTGTTTCGGCCATGACCTCGTGCTTGCATCTGTTCTCTTATTGTTACAACTCATCAAAGGCTGGCTGAATCTACGAAGTCAAGCTTTTATTTTTTCGTTTCTCTTCGAGAAAAATCAAGGTAAGATTTATTTCAATGAGCGTAAGAAAGTCATCCATGACGTATTTTAAAGGGATGCAGTGTTTTAGGGGAACAGATCCAGGCAGAATTTCTCTATGAGTGAAATAAATTAGTTTTGATATCGAAGGCAAAAATTGACGCGATTTAAAGACGGGAATCAAATCGTTGTAAATTTGGCTTTATATAACTTAAATGAATAGTCTTTCCACCGCTAAAATTAGGCGTGGTGTATGTTAGGGTATCACTTATGTTCCGTGACCAGTTTGAAGCCTCTGGATGGGTTATTACCGTAGATGGACACGCTATCATAAATACAGCATTACTACATGAGCTCTGGTGTACTTCGCATGGAACATCTGCCGACATCATTCGTTTATTTTGCCATTTTTATCGCAACTTCTGCTAAGAGGCACAACTTTTTAACAGTGATATGAATCAAAAATGACCATAAATGAGATAAATAAGAGGCTTCTCCGCAATTTCTTGATTAGTATTTCACTGTTCAAAACTTTCTTTGTTTGGTGTGACCACGCTGTTTTACTTGCATTGAAAACAGTGAGAAAGCATAGTTCCTTGTAAGGCTATTTTTTGAAAAGCAACATATATCAAGCTCGGTTTTAAAAGACCTAAAACAACGATGAGCAAAAATTTTTTACGGTCTTCAACACGATTCGGTAACGCGAAGGATATTAGAACAACCGCAGTGAAAATAACTGAAATATTGAAAATAATTGTCACTCTTGTAATTGATGTAAGTGTTAAAAGATCCAAAACGTTCGATAAAAACAGTTGTATGGCTCTAGGATTTGCCATATAATGAACATATAACTAAGTGTCTGTGTATGTCGATGTATTCCGCGAAAAACCCTCTTGAACTGAATTCTGAAATGGGTCCAAATAATAATAGTGAATACTCGTTTAAAAATCCGGAATATTTCAACCACATAACAGGTGTTAACTTCATTTAGAGACTGGTCATTATTTATCACCTGAGTGGGAGGGGGGGATATTTATCGCCTGAGTGGGAGGGAGGGGGGGAGAGAAGGTTGGAAGATTTTACTTGTGTCAATGCGAAATTTACCTGATTACCCCCAAAAAGTTCTGTAATGTTCTTATGACCCCCCTTCCACTGGCATTTTATCAGGGCTGTCAATTTTCGTCAGTCTCACCTTTCTACTCTGTTAGTGACGACTGACTCCCATTCCGTTCCCCCTGAAAACCACGTGATCCCACCAAAATCCTCCAACATTTATGCGCGTGCGCATCACCGTAGACAAAACTATCAACGTGAATGGACTTTGTCTGTTTAGTAAGTATCTTGATATGTGTTTTATTACAATTATCTGAAATAACACGATTGGTCGATAGAAAATTCATGTGTGCAAAAGAAGCACAAGTAATCACTAATGCGTAATTTTGGTTGAAATCCTGGCGGACTTATTACTTACGAAAATGAAAATTTAAATGAATAATTAATTTGCGACAATAGTTACTAGATGTTCGATTTGAATCTACTTCAGTAAAGAGGTTATTCATGAAAAGGTTATTAACTTTCTCGCCGTATTAGGCGTAGAAGAGAGGTAGGGGTAGGGGTAGGGGTAGGGGTAAGAGTTCTTCCACACGAGGATTCATTTCGGTGAGTTTGTGGGATGGAGGGGTTCCAGGCATAAAATTTCGCTAACGTAGCATAAAAATTGATTTGGAAAAATAATCAGTCTCTTCGTCGTTTCACAAGTTATTTCATCAATATTGTGCTAGGTAAAGATAATATAATAGTCTCTTGGCTTGGCTAAGTGCTTTCGTATACATAGTTACAAATAAAGCACAGACATACTGGATGCCGTTAGAATGGGAAAGAGGTTTCCGTGTGCAAGTGAAATTGAGAAGAAACGTGTTTGGCGCGATTTACCATAGCATATATGCCAACTCTCCCGGATTATCCGGGAGTCTTCCGGATAAAGAGCCAATCTCCCGCTCTCCCGTACGGGTGACCAAAACTCCCGGATAAAAGTAAGTTTCGATCAGTTGCCCACAAAAAACTAAGATTTGAGCTCCATATGTTCCAAAATTAAAAAATGATCTAGATTCTTATGCTTGTATTACGGTTTCTGGCCTCATTTTCTTGCGTGATGCACGTTGTTTGTTGCAAACAAAAAGAAGAGAGTTTCTTCTTTGTTACTCCTATATAAGCGAGTCTGATTGGATGAGTATTTAACCAACTGAAGTCCCTGACAGATAGATCCAAGTTTTTCCCGCGAAATCGATCGGTGGGGGGGGGGGGGGGGGGGGGTAAGGGGTCCAAATCAAGAAAGAAATTTTCTAGGGGGTGGTCACATTGGCGAATTCGGTCGGGGGGGGGGTGCTGGTCCGAAAAAAAAATCTTCAGATTTGAGATCTCCAGAGGTTGGCATCTCTGCCATAGATCACAACCCTCATTAAAATGCTCCGCCTCTTCTACTATAAAATGGCTTTCAGACTTAAATTTTGGACCACAGCTTTGTCAATTCTCAATAGAAAAGAGCAAAACAAGATGAAAACGCCCACAATGCGTTTTCGTTAGTCGG
The DNA here is from genome assembly GCF_964200805.1 of Pocillopora damicornis. Classification (NCBI taxonomy): domain Eukaryota; kingdom Metazoa; phylum Cnidaria; class Anthozoa; order Scleractinia; family Pocilloporidae; genus Pocillopora; species Pocillopora damicornis. The sequence continues at coordinate 7,419,962 of NC_142680.1, read as the reverse complement.
TCTTAGTAAACACCAATCAGAATGCAAGCTCCAGATACCATACCATTTTTATCTCTACAATTAAATAAGAGTATGCGCAATTATGGCATTGGCCTAGTTTTGAGATTCCTGAGAGTGGCCTATCACGTCTACAATGATAGGTTTCAAATTGCTGAGAATTCGAAAATGGACGCCGCCATTTTGAATCTTGCTGAGCAACCCGGCCGCTTACTTGTGGAGTTATTGTATTTAATAATTTTTTTTCATGATCTCTTCCAGGTTGAGATAATTAAACACTGATGGGCGAGGCAAAAGACGTAGTGAAGTTGGAATGGGGGATGGAAGGTTGGAAGGACAAGACTAAGGCTATGAAAGAGGAGATAAAACGTCAAAGTGAAGCGAACGAACTGTTCTTTGTGAAAAATGCCAAGCAACTTGACCTGTCCAACTTTCTGGAGGAAAGCACCAACAAGTACACATTTGCAATTATGGGAATGAGTGGAGCAGCCATTGTAAATCTTCTTCGCACGATCATCATGGAGTACCGCGAAATAGACAGTGGTCCTTACTACTTCAAGTTTGCGGCTGATAAAAAGTTTAAGGTGGAGCTCATGCCCACAGCACTCTATCCTGGACATGGGCTGATTAAAGTCGTTGGCAGATTGAAGTATTACTCTTACCATGAAATGTGCGCGTTACTGGCTAAGAGTGGCGTGACAAGCAAAGGGCTTGGTGACATGACGCATAAACTGAATACCAAAGGCATGAAGTCTGCGTTATTTAATGCGGTTAGTCCCATGAACGAACTCCACTTTATGCTACTCTTTGAGATCGCACGGAGACTGGTGCGGGATTCAAACGGGAAGCCAGTGTCGACAGATCCCGTGCTCGATCTGCTTCCCTCGGGCGTAATCATTGGTCGAATCATCGAGCTTTTACGCGTGGAGAAAGACGTCGTACTGAGTTACGACAAAGTCTTCGGTGATCAGCAGCCTCTCAATTGGATAACGGAGAACAACACTATACTCAAACGCCAGAAAATGACTGCCATTAATAAAATGTTCTTTGAAAAATTTATCGAGGGTCAGCAAGACGAAGTCCCGTTTATTCGGAGGTTTCTGGAGGAGAATAAGAACGGTTACATTATCAAAACTTTGAAGGGGTACCTTGACGATTTAAAAGAAGTATTTGGCGAAATGTGATGTATCACGGATGAATTCTAACATGTCGCACCCAGATCTCTCTCTATTTAGGGAAAGTGGGGTGCCTGTGTGAAAAGTAGAAACTGGGTACGATGTTAACTTGAACTACAAAAACATATCATATTTTATTTAACATAGGAAGTTTACAAAAGCGCAAAAAATTTAGTATTTAAAATGAAAACATTACTTGTTTTTCTCTATGAACATTATTGAGCTAATTTGATGTTCCTCCGACAATGTTCCTCAAGGAGATATAAAATTACAGATTTACAGCACGTCTTGCTCGCTAAATTAAACAGGGACAAAAAAATACGTGTTTCTTCGGAAATAAACTTTTTTCAGATTTTTTTTGCATATGCGTAGTCAAACTAGTTTGCGTTATGTGTGAGTGTTACTGATAAGTAAGTGAGTCAGAAACTTACACACTCTTGAAGATTTTGTAAGTGCAGCCACAAGACTCCTTTTATCTGGGGACAACGGACGGAATCGAACACTTATCTAACAGTGAAGAGGCATAGGCATAATGTTACAACGAGGGAAGTCGTGTTCTGGCTGTGTCTTAGTAGAATTTGAGCCATTATCATTACTTATTTGCACCATGAAATACTATCATTTTCATATGGGAGTTGAGGAAGAGAGAGGTACATAACGTCAATGCCTCTCTCCTTCACTTTCCCACGCCTTAGTTACACCATTTTCTATCATGATTCTCCTTGCAGGCCCGGCAGGAGTTTTAATTTTACCTTGGTGATTGATATTTCTAAATCTTTTACTAGCTTAAGTCTCCCTCATTATCATAACTTTATTTACAACTGAAAATCATTTTTTATTTGTTAGCGGTTGGTGGCTGTCAGCCTTCGTGAAAGTTGGTTCCGCAGGGATTTACACTTTTGTAACTTTGACGCGATCAAGATTCAAGTACTATCTAGGTTTGAATGCAGGTTTCTCGATTGAAATAGAAAAATTGAAATTAGAAATCCTTACGAAACGAACCATGCGTAAAGGTTCTCAGCAAGTTATCGAAGGTGCAAAGGTTACCACTGAATACAATGTTGAAAGAGTATATTTATACGAAATTCTTGTCGCCATCATTTCGTAGCTGGTTTACCTTTTACTTTCAATTAAGAGTAAGAATAAAAGAAGAATCCAATATATTATTTTTTTTCGTGTATTTCTTTGTTTTATCAGGAGCGATCTTAACCTTTCAACCCCTACGAGTGACTAGCATCTAATTTCTCCCAAAATGTCACCCACACATTTTAAAAGGTTGTGAGAATAAGAGAACATAATTACTGAAAGAGCTACTGATTGTTAATCAAATTCTCCTGCTCTGCACCCTGGAAAATGCATTGAGAACGGTAAAGAGAGTCTGCGTATTGATGTTAGGGTGCAAATAGTGACTCTGACTGTCATAAAGTCAAAAAAGGCAGCCAATGAAAGAACCAATAAGAAGGAAAGTAAGCAGAGGATGGTCAAATAATAGCTTCGTGTGCCGTAAAACACAACTGGTGTCACGTTTGCTGCACGATCGGCCTCTAAATGAATGCGAGTGTGGCGCGAAATTCTGAACCAATCATAGAGCCTACCAATTCAAAACCAAAGCGATCTTATGAGATATCTCTCGCACTTTCGACATATGATTGAATATTTGAGGTAAATGTGATTTCCGTATACAGTGTATAGTTTATAAAGTGAGATTCCTTGCATTAGCCTTTCAGACGAACGAGAGTTGTTGGTTTACTTTCATCTTATGAGCATACCAACAGTATCTCAGCAATTTGGGTAAACATTGATAACAAGTGATGACATTATTGTTTCAGTTGTGTTATGTGTGTTTGTTTTCACTTTGGTTTTGTGTATAATACTTTTCCTTTTTTAGTTTGCTGTCTTTTTCTGTTTCGTTTTGTTCTATATGTGTTCTTAATTTTTACTAAAATTTAATTTTGCAAGGGAAAATGAAGGACCCTAACTACGACCAAACCAATTTCTTTTTATGGAGAACTAGTGTTTTTGATCCAATAGTCATGCAGCTCTGTTTAAAACAATCAGATGTTGTGTTTTTTTTATTATAAATTATCGACGGAAATACAAAAAATGACTCATAAATATTTCCCCATCGAAGTCTCAAAACAGTTGAATTACTTCATCCCAGTCCTTCTCGTCCCACTGACCATTCTCTCGCACATTCGGCGGGCTTTCCTTCCAGTTCCATTCTTTGATTGGAATCTGCCAATTCCTGCCGTAGTTTGCCATGATATAAGATTCTGTTTCACAAGGAATTCGCACCTTCATTAAGAGAAACTCTGTCCAACAAAGAGTAAATTTTGGAAAGATGTACCTTTGGGCGAAATGAAGTAAAAAGAAATAAATTACTTTTCACGTCTGCCTGTTATATACAAATTATTTGCGAGGTGAATATTATTCAACGGAATACCTATTGTAGTTGCATTTTCCCTAGCTTCTCCTTTATGTCAAAGCCACATTTCATATTTGCAAATGTGAAATTTCGCTCAGATGTAGCAGAGTGCGAAAAAAACTTTGCAACCCGCACTAAGCGCGAGAAAACGAGAGACAATCACTCGAATCCTGGGAAGCCATGGAAACTTTCATTTTTAAAGGTAAGCTTATTTCATCATCCCTGCTTGCAATACTCACATGAACACCCATAGTTTTATACTGAGAATATGCCTAAGAAAAAAAGCTCTGCTCAAATTCACCTTGTCCTAAATCTAAATCCGTTGTTTCCATCAGAATCGATTTCCGTCAATGTTGTTGCAGTTCAAGGCACCAGGTAAGCGCGTCTTGCTTTGTGCTACATTTTTTTAAACTTCATCTTTATTGATCCTTATTTAAAATTATTCTTCCCTTCAATTTCTTCCCAAAACTAAAACTATCGGCTATCAAACCTGAAAACTCATAAAATTTCAGGGCTCAAATTAGGCTGGCAAAAATTTATCCACCGCGGGCAAATAAACCAGACTTCGTATTTACAAAGTGGATTTAGTAGCCATCTTACGGATAACTTACTTGAATTTTTTCCCCGTTTTAGCCTGTGTTCCACCATTCCACATGTATTCCTTTTCTTCGTAGAAAAAGAAAATATCTAACTTCACATAATCCTCTTCTGTTCTAAAGGATAACTCAAAGCTATCGTCTATCTAAACAGAACAGAGGAAGAATGGGTAAGTTAAATAAAAAATACAAAAAAAAAAAAAAAAAAAACAAATTGAAGTCTATGTTGTATAAAAATACGGTTTACCGACAGCGCTTCAGGCATTTCACTAGCCTGGAAATCCAGAGCACCTTTATCTCATAAAATAATGAGGCAAATAAAAATCTCTGCCTCTTAAGCGTAATTCAAGAACACATTTGTAAAGATGAATTCAAATTGTAACACGTAAAAACAAGCATTATTTTGCCACTGAAGACAAAATGAGTAATGTCGAAACATGTTTTGTAAACTAGAAAATCTTGTTTGTTTCATGTGAACCCTTGAGAAAGTCAAACTAAAGTAAAGCTTACCCGGCCGAATCTGTGTTTTAAAAGCAGTCCACTTTTTTCAAATTCAGCTATAAGAAGTGAATTATAGTCCTTGATCCAAATACCAAGGTCAACATCTTTACTATGGGGAATAATATCACACTGCCTGAACCAACCTTAAGATTTGTGAGAAGAGAATACAAATATTTTGAAAAACATTGAGACAGTGCCTTTATTGACATGTTATAAAACATTAGTTGGAATACAAAAAGACAAAGTCCTTAACACTACATAAGAGAAGAATTAACCTACACATGCTGAGAGAACAAAATGTGCTGAATGGCACCAGAAATTATTCTGCAAAAAGTTTGGATGGATCCAAACAATAGCTGCTTCAAAAATTCACACAGAACTTTCTTCTTGAGCAAATTTTTTTTTTGAAAAGGCTGGAAAAGCCTCAGAATTTTTTGACAGACTGTATTTAATTGTTTGAATTAGTTAACCCTTAACTCCTATGAGTGACCAAGACAGAATTTCTCCTTACTATATCTATACCATATCATGCAGACGAGTGATAAGAATAAAGAAAAATATCAATTATGGGCTTGCTAATTGATCCAATACCAAATTCTCCAAACTAACATAATAAGAATCATTTGACAGACAGTAAGGAGAATTACTAATGAGATCTTGAGAGTTTAAGGGTTAATTCATAGGCTACAAAAGTAACAAACAGGACAAAGAAGGGAAGATTACTAAAGGAATAAATGTCAGAGAATGATACGTGTAGAAAATTGAAAGAAAGGCAGGGGAATGGGGAGTAAACAAGGGAGCAAGTTAAAAAAAAAAGTTTTAAGACTATAATTGAATGGGTCTGAAAATCTTTGCAGTTGAACTCATCTTGGTTTTGTTAAATCTCCCATGACTTTTCTTACCTAAACATGTTCCACTGCTAAGCCAAAATCTAACACCCAGGCGATCCAGAGTATCGATGGCCGTGGACAAAACTTCTAATGCTTTCTTTTTAAAAAGGACTGCATCCTGGGAAACATCTCTTCCATATTTGCCATAATATGCTTGAGCATTACTTAGATTACAACCTGTAAATTGTGACTGGCTAATCTCTGAGGTAAGCTTCTTTAGATCAGCAGGAATACTGATGGGTATTCCATCGATAACTTTTTCCTCAATGGGGAACCTTTCAAACATAAATTAGAGGTGTTAAAGTTAAAGGGTATACTATTAATGTGATTGTGTGGAAATATTATACCTGCAATTAAATAATGTCAGAAGAATGGTAGCTAACATAACTACATCATTTTTTCAGTGATTAGAGAAATTACCAGCCTTTGTTTGGTGTTGGGTTAGTTATATATGTACTTTTGTTATAATCACTTGCTATGTGAATGTGGATGAGGTTGATATGTACAACATAACCAATAACAGTTTTTTGTCTGGAACATGATAGGAAAGTAAACAGTTTTTTTTCTTTACTTGGTCAGGATTTAAAGGTCTTGGTAACATGCTCCTTCTCAAAATTTCTATAATACTCCTGTCCCCTCCTGACAAAAATAATACTTTTCTTTAATGTATTGAACAAGGTATAAAAAAAAATATCTTGTCTTCACCAGGGAGAAAAATATAAATAGTTTGCCTTAACTGGGTCTGGATTTATAGGTCTCCACTCAAAATTTCCATAATTCTCCCCTCCCCTCCAAGCAAAAATTACAGTTTTTTAATTCTTTCAATATATTGAACGAGCATAAAACTAAAAATTTCTTGTCTTCACCAGGGGGAAAAAATGCAAATAGTTTATAACTGAGTCAGGATTTAAAGGTCTAAAATCAAAATTTCCATAATACCAGCACTCCCCTCCCTGCCTTGCAACAATAACAGGTCTTTTTTTTTTTAATTGAACAAGGTGTAAAAACTAAAAATGTCTTGTCTTTACTTGCAAGAAAAATACAAATAGTTTGTCTTCATTGGGTCAGGATTTATAGGTCTCTTTGGTACACTCTTACTCAAAATTAAATTTATATTTAATACATTCTTTCCCTCCTTTCATATACCTTACACATCACACTTGCGGTAAGTTTCTACATCTGCTTACCTGGTATGAGCTGCAGGATATTTGAACAATGTAGCTGCAGTAATTCCTTGAATAGGTCCTCGCCACAAATAAGATTTCCTGTCATAAAATATGACCAGCTTTATAACTATGTCAGCCTTGGTAATATTACATGAAGATAAAATGGACTTGATACTCAAAAAATCTTTACTTGAATCAAACCATGGTTCTGGAACTTTATCACAGGCAGTAAGGAAACCTTGTGTGTGGAGGCCTGACATAAAACGGGACTGACAAAATAAAAAGAAATGAAAGGTCATGTAGATAAATGCAAGCACCTGATCAATTGGTTGCTTCCACAGTATACACCTACATGTAAATTCTTAACCCTTTAACTCCCATAGTGACCAAGACAGAATTTCTCTTTACAATATCAATACAACATCAACCAGATAAGTGATGAGAATAAAGACAGATATCAATTTGGGGATATTTAGTTGATCCAATACTAAATTCTCTGAACTAACATTGTGAGAATTGTATGATTGACAGTAAGAAGAATTACAAATTTGATCTGGGAGTTAAAGGGTTAAAAACTGACATACTCACTATTAATGTTGAAAGTGAATTCCTCTGTCTTTTTTCCCATTTTGAATTTATCACACCAAATACAAAATGTTCATGTCCACACAACAGCCTACATCCATCTTTTTTAGGCTGGATCACTTCAGATACTTGTGGGTCAAATAACAGTGGGTGAAATAAAAATAATGGAGCTCCATGTTTCTGTCCAACATCTGTGAATACCTCTAGTTGGTTCTGGAGAAAAAAGTTACATGGCTCTTTTATAGTCAATATCAGTATCCCTTGAAATCCAAAGATCTTAAAGGTATCTTTGCTTTAATGCTGGTAATCACATCTTACTGAGAATTGATTTCTGAGAAGTTGAAAAATCCACTGTTTCATAACTTTCTTAATCTTTAATCCTAACCTTCTATAGGCTTGACTAAGGATTGGTATCACAAGAAGTAGCTACAAGTGGGTATTAATCAATCCTCTGAGATCAAGAAACTTAAAGCATTGGCACTCCTTTTGGACAAAACTACAGTCCATGAAAGGCTGTCCCAAGTTTTTTTGTCAAGTTTCCCTCCAAAAAAAGCTCCTGGTTGAGTGCCAAGAGTTTCAGTTACATGTTCCATCTACAGGAGTAACATGTTCAAATCCATTTAATAACTGAGCCTTCTGTTGAATCATTCCGGGCTGGTTATTGAAACAAGTTTAGCTGTTGTTAACAAAACCACTGCCTTGACAATCACAATATAGCTTGACCATTTATCTGAAAATTTATTTTTGAGCACAGTGTCAAGAGGGTCAAAAGCTAACAGTGGAAGGAAATTTAGTCAATGAAATCATCCCTTTGTAGAGAAAGCCTGAGGCCCACTGATTATATAAAAGTGTGGTTTGGGTTAGATCTTGTTTAAATAGCTGGCCCTCTGAGTTTTAGCACTAATTGCTAACCTTGAAAGTTTATGGGAGAAAGTGAATATAACTGCCTGGCCTTTTATGTGGTTTATGGCAGTCTTCAGTTCCTCAGAAAAGTTTCTCATCACCTGTTTTTCTTTTACTTACTTCAAATTTGTAATACCACTTAAATTATCATTATATTTATATTGTTGTTGCTATCATTTATCTTTTTGCTTCCTCACCATCCCTTATTATTGATATCATTATTATTATCATTACTATCATTATCAAAGAATAGTGATTACAACAACAGTAATATAAAATGAATGCAAACATGTAAAAATCATTTAACTCATGAAGCCCTAAAAGTAACTAGCATCTACATGTAATTTCCCCAACAACATCACCCCTGAATCAAATATTAAGGTCACGAGAATAAACGAGATGATAACCAACTGAAGGACATCTTGATCGTTAAACAAATTCTCCTTGTCAGCACGTTAGGAAATGTATAGAGAGTAGTATGGAGGACGAGAATGGTGATGTTAGGGTGGAAAGGCTCATGTGTCAACATACCAGTACATCATTCTTCCGTCCACGATTGGAAAGAAGTCCCTGCAAGCTCTTTAACGCTTGAAATCTTGAAAGCAGCTGCGGGTGAAATTTAAAAATACTATGAGGACTAATGGCTATCTGACTTCAAAACTACCAGCACTTGCTAGTAACGCAGTTACTGCGACGGACATAACTCTGCTGACCTTTTTGTCGCACGAGTTGACATTTATTTTTAAATTAAAAAACGCGCTTACCGTACTATCGATTGCTTTTAGAGACAATAATTGTAGAAATAGAAAAGTCATAGAGATCATTAAAAGAAATACAAGTATTATCCATCGCTTAAGGTTAATTTGATCTCTCATCGGCATTGTCCATTACCCAGTATCATCCGCCATGTTTCTATTCCTCGGCCAAGTCTCTTCTCACTTTTTCCCAACAGTCTGGTAACTATCAACATGGCCGCTCTAGTCCAATAATGAAAAACACGACAAAGGAAGATAATGCGAAATGAAAAAGTTCTCTTTTTAGGTGTGGTATTATTTGTGTTTTTTCTATCGGTTCCGTTCGCCCGAAACGTATTGCAACCATCGGAAGATAAGGTCTAGTATACTTTTGTGGTACGCGAAAAGATATTGAGGTAGAGATGTGTAAACTTGTTCAACTTCAGGTAATTTAGCGTTAGCAATTGAGTTGAAACGTAAATTGACCTCCGTAAAGAGTAAAAAAGCTGACGTTTCGAGCGTTAGCCCTTCGATTAGAGGAATTGTGGATTGTGTGTGGGTTTATATGCATAAAGTGGAGCTACGCTATTGGTGGGAGTATGGTGACGAGAAAACAAGAATAAATTAGTGGAATGAAAAGCGCTCGTTGATACCGTGGGGATTAAGAGTACCGATTTGGAAGACAAATTTTTTTTCTAGTGTTTTTCGGAAAGTCGCCCACACCGAAGAAGGGCTAACGCTCAAAACGTCAGCTTTTTTACTCTTTGCGGTGGTCATCATACGTTTTCAACTCAGTTGTTAACACTAAATTACCTGCTATACTCTCCCACCGAAGCAGCACCATAGTTTCTTTAGAAACTTACCCTCTTTGTTCAACTTCAACCAGGCTGTAAACTTTATTTCGGTGATGTTTGATTGTGTTTGGATTTATGGATAAGATGTTTGACTAAAATTTGCTTGAATTTTCTTCATAAAGGTTGTTGAAGCAGGCCATTTGAAAACTGCAGTAGCAATTGATGACATGATTGGAACCACTCAAAACACTTCTGCAGTAAATGTTCTCAAGTTCTTTGATCTAACCGATGGTTTGGAATTGAGCTGGGCTCATGCGGTGAACAGTCAGTTAAAACTTAAGGAAGCCTTATCTGGAAAGAGTATGATGTTAGAGGCAGATATACTTCTATGCCCCGAAAATGGAACACCAATAATGGCACATCCACCCAACACTGACAGTGATCTTTCACTCACTCAGTTTCTGGAAAAAACTGTTGGTTCAAGTAAAGGTCTTAAGCTGGATTTTAAAGAAACAGCTGCAGTTGAACCTTCACTAAAAATTCTTACCGATCAGATCACAGAGCAGCATGGTGCAACTATTCCAATATGGCTTAATGCAGATATCCTTCATGGTCCCTGTCATACAGACTGTAATGATCCTGTTGATCCAAAAGTGTTTCTCTCTCTCTGTGCAAAATATTTCCCTTCAGTTACATTATCAGTTGGCTGGACTACAGGTAATCATATTTCTAAAGAAAATGGTGGTTATGATTGGCATCTCGTTTGGCCAATGAATGAGTTGCTCTCAAATTTGACTCAGCCAATCACTTTTCCAATAAGAGCCAATTTGATTGGTAATTCAATAGAGCAGTTAATATGGCTTCTTGGTCTCTCCGATGAGTACACCTTAACAATCTGGTCAGGAAACTTTGACACTCCAAACATGAAAGACCTTGCCACTCTGCGTAATAGAGTGTCTGACAAAACAAGGATCTTTTATGACCTGCCTTTAGATCAGGAAACAAAATTCAAGGAAGAACTAAAACATTACAGATAATTTTTAGGGGCTCTCATACTGATGTAAGAGGCTTCTTTTTAGCTCATATTTGAAGTAATGATGGTGATAATAATAACAGTAATAATAATGCATTTAATAATTGTAACTACTTGAAATGAATGAGAAACCAATTAAAATTCATAAAAGTGTGAAAATTTGCACTTCCTCTAGCTTTTAATATGAAGACATATCTTTTATAACTACTGTTTCCATCTCTTGATTTTAAATAACATGATGTACAAATACCTTTATTGCCTATTTAAATTGAGTTTGAAGTAATCAGTGTTAATTACTAGTAGTTGACTGCAGTTTTCTCTTAGAAATGATTACCCTACTGTTGTACTCTCCATTGTTGGAGACTTTGTGACATGTGTCAGATGATGAGTGTGAACATTATGTCAAGAGCTGGAAGCACTGCCTGTAGTGATTTTGGGACATTGATTGGTTTGCATGATCGATGCAACCTTGAATGACCTTTTAAATCAGTACTTAGTAACAACCAATCAGAATGTAGAGAATATAACATAAGAGAGTGATTTCTTACAAATTTTGCAGAGTAGCTTTTTACACACCCGTTGTAAATAAGTGAATAAGAGAGTGGAATAAAACAGTTTGATTGAGTTTGGTTGATTAGAATTCTATCCTTAGTAAATGGGGCAAAGTTTACAAAATCATCAGTTTGAAAACCTTTAGAAGACAGTGTCCTCTATAGCCCTCTTTGTATACAATTGCATCATATAAAGGTTACCTTCATTGGCACAGAATATCTAACTAAAAGGGAACCAAAAACGAAAAATTTGTTTGGGACTAATATATCTTTGTTGTGAGTGCATCCCTCGTCTAAATATTTTTTTTTTATCATTCCAATATTTAAGGAATGTTGATGTCCTGTAGATATTGTTCTACCAACCATTATGCTAAGGCACTATGACCTTAAAGCTTGTGCATGTACCATATAGAGCTTATGCATGCATATCTACCTTGCAAGTTGTTTACTTTGCAGGATTGGTACACTTTCAAGCAAAGCTGTTACTTCAAGATAGAGGTAGCAAACATAATGGATGGTCAAACAAATTTTCAGTTGCCTGTCAAACGTTTTTTTTCAATTTCTCAGAGTAATCATTTCCTAGACAAAACTGTGGTCAAGTAGCAGCAACTGGTGTATAGTTACCTTAGTTAAATGATGTCTAGAGTTCTCTTAGTATGTTTACCACCTATAAGTAAAAGATTCTAGGCAAAGTCACTATTGTTCATATCTAAACAAAACTATGAAACAGTGCCATCACAACAAGTGAAATTATTCCAAAATAACACCTCAAGGAGCTACAACCTGCCAACCCAGGCAGTGCAACTGCAAAGTGAACCTCCCTCACAAGAATTGCATCTGACAGTACTCCTGTGGTGATTAAGGCATAACCCCCAGCTGGCTCACTTTTTACATCCAAGGAAACAGTTGCTTTACTTTCATGGTTTTCCCTTGCAGTAATTTCACATTTGACAGTTCTCATTTCTGTATCAGTTGAATCTTCTGAGATTTTAAAGTTGAACTCACCCTTATCACTTTTTACTGATCCTTCCTTCATATCATTTTCAGCTATAGAGAGTCGAAAGTTGCCATCGCTGTGCAGCAATAACGAGACTACCTGACCTGAGAGTACAGCCTCACCAGTTTCATCTTTAACATGCAGTTTGATGGTAACACTTCCACTCTCTCTAGCTCCATCAAGCTTGATGAAGGAAACATTACCTGTAAATTCTGAGAATGCACCATTTGATACTTTGTACAGAGTCTTCTCAGAAACAACTGTTCCACCCTGTCCTGAAAACATTACACTGTTATGACCAACAAGAACATCTTGGCAATCCTTTGCAGCTGAAGCTTTCCATTCAAAAGCCTCTTTCTTTTTAACAATGTCACTGTTGGACTTTAGAGCATCTTTAAAGGACTCTTCCTGATCAGGTGGAAGGTCATAATAGATTCTTTTAAATGACACATTATTACGTAGAGCAACAAGGTCTAGAGGATCAAGCTTATCAGTTGTAGAAGACCAGATTGTCACTGTGAATTCTTTTGACAAGTCAAGTAACCACTGAAGCTGATCCCATGACCTTTGCACAAGATTAGCACGGAAAGGAAAGGTGATTGGCTGTGCAATCTGGGATACAAGTTTTCCCATTGGGAGAACTTGGGACCAGTTGTAGTAGTTTTTTGATGCTGTCATATTATTTCCTGTTGTCCAGCTAATAGAAAGGGTTGCATTGGGGTAGTAACTTTTGCACAGAGACAGGAACCTCTCATGGTCCACAGGAACACAAACTTCATCATAGCAAGGACCAGGTAGTATATCAGCATTCAACCAAATTGGGTTGGTGACCTGTTGCCCAGACGTTACATTTTTTATCATCTTTAAGGCAGGTTCCACTACTTGAATTGTCTTGAAGTCCAACTTGATTCCTTTGTTGAGTGAGGGGGTTGTTTTCTCCAGAAAAGTTTGCAAGGTTAAGTTGCTGTCTACAGCTGGGGGATGGGCCATCACAGGGGTTCCATCCACCATGTTGTTCCGCATCAAGACATCTGCCTCCAGCATCATTGTCTTGCCTGACAGCCCCTGTTCTAATAACTCAGGTGAGTTGACAGCATGTAATCATGTGACATCAATCGCATCAGTCACTTCAAAGAACTTCAAAATGTCATCTTGGGCATGATGAATCATCTTACAAGGCACACTTATTGCAAATGGGTAAATCACTCCTATAAAGTGAAAAAAGGAAGATAATTTAGTCACAGGACCTTGCCAGTACTCAAAGTAAATTCTCAAGTCTGTGTGACTTCATCTGATTGACTTCTTTATTTACAGCTCTCTCTGTGACTATCATTAGTTGTTCTTGGGGAGAGTTGATTGTGGTGTCTGTCATTTGGTTCATACAGATCTTAAGCTTTTCCCTTCTGTGTTCCTTTCCCAATTGGCTCAAACAATCACAATGTTTTTGTCACATAATACAGTAAAAAAAAAAACACAACACTTTATCTGATATTTCAATATTGTACCTTCATGTATCAATATCAACACTCTTTTTCCACAGGGAAAATTACATGATGTTGTGTGTCTTATCACGAATAATAAATAATAAAATCTGGGTCCATTTATTTAGCTCCTATCCTGTGAAGCTTCACTCCACTTAAATAGCCTTGATTCAATTGGTTGATGACATTGCTTCTTCTACAGACAACAAAGAAACAACTGTTCCAGTTTTTCTAGGTCTTGCTAAAAATTTTAAACCTTTTGACACTCTTGATCATTGTATCTTACTCCATAAACTAGATCACTATGCTTTAGGGGAGGTACTCTATTAACAAACAAGAAACAGTATTGTTCAGTTTGGTATAGCTATTGTATACAACAGGAAAAAAATGACATTTATAAGGTATCCTACAGTGATCAATATTTAGCCCACTTCTAGCCCAAGCCAAGTCCACTTCTCTTTAATATCTAATTAAATGACCTCCCAAATGCACATAATCTAGTAAAAACATTTCTCTGATGACTGGTCTTTTTTATTCACATGCTGATCCCAGACAGACCAAATATGTTACAAGTTGTTCACAATAATGAAGATATTGGACTGGCTTAAAGCCAAAAAATTATCCCTTAATATCGCAATAATAAATTATATTGATATTTTTCTCTTTTGCTCAACAATTTATATTATTATAAAACTTGATATTATACTGGTATTGGGCAGGTTGAGGTTACAAAGTTTCTCAGAATTTGAATCGATCAGCATCTCCTGCGGAAGTACGGTGTACACATATGTCATGTTACTAAAAAGATATCAAAGTATATTGGTCAGGAATTAGAAGAAAATCTGACTCACTTCTCTCTTTCTTCGAATCCTTTTTTATCTTCATAATATACCCTACATAAAGGATATGGTAAAATTTCCGCACAGCCCCATACTATTTTAAAACAAATCTGTTTTCCCAATGGCAATGTATTGTTTTAGTCATTGTTTTCTCTATTCAAGAACTGAATGCATAGTGAAGTATGGGGCTGTGCGGAAATTTTACCAAGGATATTACATGGCCGCTTGAAGATACGAAATTTCTCTTTGAGTGTCGAAAATTATTTCACGAGTGAGCAAAGCACCAATATCAAATTGACTGACTGCCGGGCATTTAGCCGCAGGGAATAAAATAATTGATTAAATAAATAAAAGAGCAGAATTCGAGCTACAACCAATTCGGCAGTGCGCTCTTCCGAATGCAGTCTCCTTTGTGATCAGAAAGTCAATCTTGAATTTCCTTGACCACAATAAGTTTAAAAAAGATCTTTGTCTTGGATTCAGTAGCTGTGCTGTTGCAAATTAAAGCCCTTAAGGACAAACTACATTGATGGACACGACACTTTGTTACTTAACATTCATGTAAGCTTAAAAGCTTCACATCTAGGAGATGAAAAAGTGAAAAATTAAAACCCCAACTTATATAACCACAACCTATTTTTTCTTACCAAGATATGTGGCAAGTAAGACGAAAATTGACGTCGCCATCCTCATCTTTGAGAACCTACAATAATTGAAGACGTTCAACTGTTTGAGTAAAATTAGGACTGGGCCGGACGATTCCTGAATCGCGTGACTTTGATTCGATTTTGTAGAGAAGTTTCTAAGGAAACTGTCATACTGTAGGTCCTCCCACCCCGCTCAAATTATTAGGGTGAAATTAGGATGGTTTTGCAAGAGGACGGGAACGTCATTTCAGAAAGGGAAAACGCACGGATAGTCTGGACACGACTCTATTTCGACTTCCGGTGTTTACGTTGCCGTCCTTCCCAAACAAGTTCAGGACGTCATTTCGCTGGTTTCACCGTCGCGATCAAAACGCCTGGGATTTGCGTAAATTTTGCGCTTAAAAACGAGATAATGCTGTTTGGAATTATATCAGGAATTATTTCAGAACTCATTTCCAGGATAACCTGGTCCTTTCCTTTGGTTTATTGGGTGTATTTTGGGAAAATTTACCGCTTCATTTATGCTGCATTCCCGAAAGGAAACAATCGTTGGCAAACGCCGGATCCAAGATTTTAGGGCTCAGTACACTTGTAATTGAGCAAGGCTTAAAAACAGCGAAAGGGCTGTTCTTTGAAAACTCTAAGAATGGGACGCTTTTAATTTTATCATGAATCAATTCATCAATAAATTAAACTTGCTTCATGTTGAAGTTTATCAAAATGAAATATCACGGCGCTTACCTACTGTATTATTCGATGTTATCTGTTGTTATTGTCGTTTTTACCATGATTGAAAACTTTTCTGCGAATTGAGGTCAGAGATGAAAAAAAATGAGAATAGCTCAAGTATGCACTTTTTTTATGTTTGAAATTTTTGATCAGCACTGGTGAAAACTAAGACAAGAAAGTCATGCTCTCGCTTCGAAATAAAATGACAATCAATTTGATTTCGGCACAGCTTTCTAAATCAATTAATTTGATTCAGTCTTGAACGACTTTATTCCTTTAAAAAAATTAAATTAAACAAAAACGAAAAAGAAGTAAAACAGGAACGGAGTCTTATTCCGAAGTCAAACCGTTTCGTTGGTGACTAGTTTGAGTTAATTTCATTTTTTCACGGATAAATAAGAACTCTCCTAAAAAACTCCATAATTGGGTCACTTAGTTTCTACATGGTTTCGCCATAACTCCTGATAATTCCGTTCAAAAAGCATTTCAACTTTAAGATGGTGGTGCTCAAAAGAGATGTACTGTCATAATCGAGAAGAATATTCTGTAAACAAGGGAAAAAACGACGACGATTACCAAATTATCCTTTACAAAATTATGAAGAAAAACGAGCAGTGCTGAAATATAGTAGCACGAAACGAAATGAAAGCGACACAAATCATAGAAAAAAACTATTTAGTGGGCTTCAAAATTTGATCGATGTTTTAGTCTTGCATAACTGGTTGTGAAACATGCAATAAAGATGTTTACGTTGGTTTGAACGGGTTTGCATTCATCTTCAAAGGTGTGGTACACTTCTACCATTTCTTCATTAGCTATTTCAATTCTGTGTACTACTTGTCTGTCATCAGTGATGATGTTGAAGAATTCTGACGGTTTGACACATGTGGTCACTTGGGTTTGGTTAGGGCGTTGCCCGAACTTTCCCCAGAAAGAATTCAGCATTAGTTTAGCGAGGGAACGTAGACCGGGGTTCTTTTCGACTTTGGCGGGGTCTAGTTCTATTCCTTCATGCGGTTTGTAGTCATCGAGATACTTTCTTTTCTTTCCTTCGGTGGTACATTCGGAAGGCCAACCAGAAGCTTGCTGTTTTAATTTTATGAAGGTTTTGATGTAAGGGGAAAACAGTTGTTGTGATTTTTGTTTAAAATGCCAAACTTCGTAAATGTACATGATGACGTACCTCTTTTCCACAGCTTTTTGTCGTTCCAGGGTTGTCCAGGTACCTGTGAGGCATCTTTCCTCGACAGAATGGGGACACTTGTCGCTTCTCTCTAGGAGTGCTTGTTTTATGTTTTGTTGCGCGCATGTTCTGCACAACGGGAAGAGTAGTTTTGATTCGTACCTCCATGATAGAACTGGATGGTATAGCTCATAGGGAGGTAGAATTTTGTATTTTATCAATCCATAGCATCTTGAGATGTCTGTTGTTCTTGGTTGGTCAATGAACTCGGGATGGCAGATGGGGTATTCGCATTCCAAATTTGCACATGGGTACAGTGATATTATGTCTCTATATTCGATCTTTTCATTTTCATTTTCTTCAACTTTGTGGTGAAGTTTAATGGCATTGGTTCGACCACCAAAGAAGGCTTCTCGGGGGTTGAGAGGGTGTACGATGTCGAGTTTATCGACGAACGCTTTCAGTTGAGGATCTGTGTTTTGCATTCCATTCCATTCGCATTCCCACATCTCCTTAACTCTGTAACCTAAGGCGGTTAGTTGCTGGATTTTCATTCTGGTTTTCTGCCGGACATCACGCATGATTTGATTCTGATGAATGGGGTGTCTCATGGTACGGTTTGGGAAGCAATCTAGACAGCCATGGTAAAAACATCCTTGAAACTCGTAGGCGGTACGTGTTTGTGCGTCGTAGCCGTCTACTAGTAATCTTTGAGTTCCATTTACTATTCTTCTTTCGCCTTTGTTTCTTGCATGGGCAATTCGAGGCAGATGGTTGGTTTTGTGGAGAAACAGTATGACCTCAACAGTTGTCTCTTCCATCCATGCAAGCTGGAATTATTTCAAGCCCTCTCTAACATGGAATGGTATGTGAAATGCCCCTTCTCTCGAGAGTGTGAAGTCTTTGCGCATAGAAATATGCAAAACGCTTACATGGGTGTTCTTAATAGAAAAGTACATGACACCTACAGGAAATTGAACGGAACCATCATGTGTGAATGCAATTGTCAGGCTTCCTTGAAAGTAACCTCTAAACCCAGGAAGACCCTTTTTTGCTTGCCGGAATAAGGATGGATGCCGATTCTTCCAATTAGCAGATATGGGATTCACCAAGAGAAACGAAGGACTACAAAAACTGTTCAAAGAATACGGCAGGTTTTGAAATTACACAGAAAAAAACAATTCCATTTTTTTTTTGTAAATAACACTTAATTTTTTTCTGTCAAAAAATATTTTCATCGGCGAAAAAAAAAAAACCGAAATGTTCCCAAGTTGTACTTTATTCATTAGAAAGTTTTTTTAAAAAAAATTTTTTCCAGAAGCTTTGAACGTAACAATATTTATCGAGAATTTGGATTAAATATATAATTTAAAGCCCCACATATTGCGTCTGCATGGATGGTATAGTAGTCTTTCATGCGGTTGACCCGGCTTCGATTTCCGGGTCATCGTAAGTTTTTGTTGTTTTTTGTTTTTCAGTTTGTTTTTTTCTTCTTTTCTTTTTTTTTCTTCGTTGTAAAGCCGAAATGTTTCCCAAGTTGTACTTTATGAATTAAAAAAAGTTTTTTAAAAAATATTTTCCAAAAGCTTTGACCGTAACATTATTTATCGAACAATGGTATCGGAAAAGGCGTCGTTAACATCAAGAAGAAGAAGAAGAAGAATGATATTTTACGATTTTGTAATAGTTATGTGACGAAAAAAAAGTAAATTCCATTTTTTTCTTCTAACGGTGAAAGGTATAATTATATTATTTCATTAACACCTGAACCGCCCGTAACCGGCCGTAACCGGCCGTAACCGGCCGTAACCACTTGTAACCGTTTGAAACTAATCGACTACAAAGAAATGATGTTACGCAAGGGCGACTTTCAATATTTTTATTAAAATCACAAAGAGTGACACAAATCGAAACCTTCGAATGGCTTCGATGGCTTCACGGTACTCTTCGATTCTCATATCGACGAAACGTGACCAGATACAATCCACTATCCGTCCCATGCAACATAATATGATCCGGTAACCTTTCCTGAAAATATTGTAAAAAAAAAAACGTCTTTTTCAATGGGAATACTTTCATCCCACGTATAGTTCCAATATTCAATATGATTTTGAGCTGTCTCCCAATGGAATGGTGTCGGTGGTGATTGATGGACTCTTAAGGCTTTCAACACTGTCGATGGGGGATCTGCTCTACAATGTGGACATGAGGGCCATAAATGCTTTTCTTGTTGGGACTGGTACCACTTCATTAAACAATTAGTGTGGTCGTCTTCTTGCAGCAAGGCGTTTTTTCCTGCTCAGGGCAATCAGTCACACAAATTGTGCATTCTTGATCTTCAATAACTTAAAGAAAGAATGGTCATTTAGTGTCGCTCGTGTACGACTATGAATAAAACGGAAAAAAAAGATTCGAGTGCGATATATATGAACTTACCGCATGGTGTTTGTGCATCATTCATTTTTTTCTCATTTATAATTTTTCTTCTTGTCACATGAAATCTCTCCACGCGCTGAAAAAAATTTGCATATTGACCTTGACATTCGTTCCTCATCCATGTTTACGATAAATGAAAAAAGACACATAAAAAACCTCTTTCATACTATAAAATTTTTTTTTAAATCCCATTCAAAAAAAATTGGAATAAAAAAAAACTTAAAGAAACAAGACACAGAAAATTTCACAAAAAAAACAACGGGGAAAAAAATCCGTGATAGTATTTCATCAAGTCATTGAAAAAAATCAACAAATGAATAAAAAAAAACCTCAAATCAGACAAGACATTGCACAACCCTACAAGAACCGAAGCAACCACGTGCAAGAAAAAAACTGAATAAACAACAAAACAATCTCATAAAAGGACTCACAAAAAAAACAATTTTCTTCAATCAAACAAAACTTGTTTTAATACATAATAACATTTTTTTTACATTGAATTAAAATAATAAAACGAAATAAATATCAACGGCGCTTTGACATCGACTTCATTCACTAAAAACAAACAAAAAATTCGCACATTAAAAATTTTTTTTTGATTATGTCATCTTATAATAAAAAATAAATTTTACCTTCTTGTATTATTCGCTTCACTTTTAAACAATCCTATAGTCAATGACATCCATTTCACTCGCTAAAAAACAAAAAAAAATTACGTTTCATTTTGTCATCTTATCGCAAACACACGCGTAAAAAAATATAATCTCATCTTATCCTCACAATCCCCCAGCATTCTACCTCCTCTGAAAAACATCCTCGTTTGTAATATTGGCATAGTGCCAACAAATTTATAAACGAAACAAAAGGAAATAATAACCAGGTTAAAATAAAATACTTTGACTTCGAGTAAACCTGCCGCACGAGTAAATGGCCGACGCTTGCAAACGGTTTTTTTCCCCACACACGCTAAACTCGTCACCAATAGCTCGCAGTTCTTGTGACGTCATCAGAATGGAATGTGAAAAATCCAGCTCTCTGATTGGTCCATTTGTAGCACGTGATATCAATACTCGATTCTGATTGGTCAGTCCGTATACCGGCCGTATACCGTATACCGGCCCCTATTACTACTACTGCGCGTTTGATTGAAGAAACATAGAAAAGATAAGGTTAACAATTAAAATTTTTATAAATTAAAAACTGTATACTGCCGTAAATCCAGAAGTGAAATTTCCCGAGACGCACTCGTACTTTCCAAAGGGAAAATTCGCGTGGAGAACCCAGTCAATATGGCAATCCAGCCTGACAATTATTTTTTTAATGTCAGTGAGTTGCCAGCTTGGAGCTTGTGTGCACAATTCAGATTTGATAGCTAAAATTAGAGCTGATAATTTCAATAAATAACAAGACAGATTTTGTAACAAAAAAATCTGCATTGCACTTTTCTTAATAAATCACAACATAAAACTTCATGCTGCGATTTATTTCGTGAAATTTAGACCTTTTGAATTTCTTTTCGGCCAAAAATTCAAATAGGGAATGAAAGATAACGCAGCCGAAATTTCGCAATGAAAATTCGGGTCGTTAAAGGTTTGTGACAGAACGTGTAAATGAATAATATTGTCATAAAATTCGAATGCGTTCTACTAGGAACAAGGCATGCCAAGAGTCTAAATGTATAACGGTCATAAATCAAGCGACAAACTAAAACCTTACATGCTACCGTCAAGGTCGCGGCAGATGAAACAGAACTGCCCACACTGTTTTCGGCAACACATCCATATTTTCCTACATCTGATTGGCCGACATCCTTGATTGTCAAACTGTGACTGACACTTGTTGAAGATACATTGAACCGTGGATTGTCCTCTACATTCATTCTTACTCCATCTTTTGTCCAATAAAATATTGGTTGAGGGTTCCCCATTGCTGAACAGCTAAACATCACCTCTTGTCCTTGCTTCTTCGTGGCGTCCTTTGGATTTTTGGATATTTCAGGTGCAACTGATAATGTAAAAGAAAGAATACAAATGAATACGTAAACTCAAATTTTTCCCAAATGTACCTGCTCTTCATTAATTCTTACAAAATTGTCCCCGAAAATAAGCACCATGAATGTTTCTGTTCTGAAAGTAGTGTAACGATAATGTCAAGATTGTTTACATGCACTGTTATAACCAGGCAAACCACCATTTTGTAACTCCTAGCTAGTATTCTCTTCACTAATTACAGTTCTTTGGCATTAGAGGGCACTCATTAAAATCAGTTAAGTCAAGTTCACTGAAGCATCGCTTTTGGCCCGAAAAAGACAGATTAAGAAAGAAGCAAACAGCGAGAGAAAGAAGTACGTCGAGACACAGCCTAACTATGTTATTTACTTGACAAGAGCAACGATATTACATCGGATATTCAGTGAAGCAATCCTAGAGGATTCATTCCCCAGTCTGTTGTATGCCCCACATCGGTATTGTCCGCTGTCTGTTCTTCTCAAATCCAATATTGTTATCTTCTTGTTGTTCAATGAGAAACGTATCCTGGGATTGTCTCGCATAGGAGATCCATCTTTAGTCCATGATATTGTCGGTTCTGGATTTCCATCAGCGTCACAGACTAAAGTCACATTTCTTCCCTCTGGTTTGGTTTTGGACTCGGGATGAATGGTAACCCTAGGTGGGCCTGTGTATAAAAAAAAAACTCGTCAAAAAATTGAAAAAGAAATTAAATTCTTAGGAGCATTGATCTTGCCTAAAGATACCATGTGTTTCATCAGCCTGATTTAGTTGTACTTACTACTCGCGTGCAAAGTGGTGATAACTATGGGAGTACCGACAGGAGATCAGGAGTAGAAAAAGTCGTCATCAAAATAATTGCACATGTACTCACGTCTTTATTTTTTAAAATAAATTCCTTTGTACGCCTCTTCTCCGTCGCAATAGCACAAAGAAAGAGGATGTGTTTGCGAGAGATGTACCATGTTTTTACGAGAAATATGTCTGAACTTATATTACTAGTAAAAATTGAGACATTCATCTTTATCCCGTGGTATAGTGAAAATGGTACATGCAATACTAAGTTACTTCCTACTTTAAACAAAACACTCACGGTCCTGATCGGTGATAACAAAAATAGGATTACTGGACGGTCCATTTCCTTTCGCCGTAGATGCGAACACTGTGATGCTGTAGTTGACATACTCTTTCAGACCTGTCAGGTACAATTGATGATCTGCACAGTCCACTGTTTTACTGCCGTTGTCATCCTCAGTTAGCGAATAATAGGTAATCGTGCAAGTCAAAATGATACCATTCTGATTAGCAGCTGGAACATCACCCCACTCCACTAAGATGCTGGTTGAGCTTGTGTTGTGTCCTCTCACATTCGTAGGAGCTGCAGAAGGCTCTGAGGTAAACAAAGGCGTAATGTTTATTGAACAATGAAGAGACTGCAGAATCGTTTTACCTAACCGAAATCATATTTGGCTCATTCTCTGTAGACCTGCGTAAATTCTATATGCCATGACCTTTGTGCAAACATATATTAACTAAATGACTGTAAATATATGAAAATAATATATGTGAACTGCGGTTGAAGACATGAATATGGAAGCGATCCTCGCAGTTATGAACACTACTTAAGTAGTAGTGAAAATAGGGCCTGAAAAAAATTCAGGCCCGTACGGGATTTGAACTCATGACCTCTGTGATACAGGGAGGTGCAGCACTCTACCAACTGAGCCAACAAGCCGATTGGGAGGTGGGCATCATGTTGGTTCCAAATAAACCTTTAGGCCCAATTTTCACTACTACTTAAGTAGTGTTCATAACTGCTACTAGGATCGCTTGGATTTTCACATATTAAGTTAGAGTCTTTTTACCTTCTTCATTTGTGGTAACATTCAATAAGGAGCTGCTAATACTTGAGCCAACCATGTTGCTTGCAAACACTCTAACAAAGTATGTTGTCCAAGGAAGAAGGCCATTAAGAGAAGCCCTTGTAAAGAAGCTGGATATCACACAGGAAATTCTTGAGAGAGATCCTTGGCATAACACATCTCTGAAGGACGTCTGATCATGCGCACTTATCTCTACCGTGTAGTTTGTAATTGTACTGTTTTCATCAAAACTAGCTGTCCAGGAGATATTTACGACTCTTGAACTCTTTGATACAACTCTCACATATTGTGGTGGGCTGGGATTAGCTAACAGGTTAAAAGAATGGTTTTTAGATAGTCCACTGGATTTTTTTTAGATCAAAGTAATTCCACGATTAAGGGAACGGAAAAAAAAAACAAAACAAAAAAAAACGAAAAACCCACTCAGTGGAGTTTGTCAGAACTTTGACGTGGCCGATTAATATCAGGAATTTAATCCGTGGGCCACCAGTTAAACCTAGTTCCTATTTAACTTTCATTAGTGGTAAGTGTATTTATTTTTTCAAACTTCTCACAGACTCGAGAGATCCGCCAGTAAATCTTTAAGTTTATGATCCGGTTAAATCTTTAACACAACTCACTCATGTAAAAAGGAAAACAATTCATTAGGGTGATCTTAAAGAGCCGAGTTTTGCCGCCGATTTTTTGTTATGGCAACAGTTACCAACAGCATATTCAACGAGACGATTTTCATCCAAAAAAAACAACCATCAGGCGACAATTTTCTTCTTTTTTTACAGTCGCTTTCAAATTCTGCAATATTTCTGGGCCAAACAATACTGCTTTTAAAAATACTATGTCGATTATCCACTCAAAAAAACATAAAAAAGAAACTCTTACATTGAACATCGACTTCACAAGCGATGGATGTGGAGGCTGCTAACACGTTCATGGCGATACATCGATATTCTCCGCTGTCTGATGCGGCTGCGTTGGTTATGGTCAGCTGCTTGTTGTCCGCTGATGAAATAATCCTGGAATTATTACGTATGAGAGATCCATCTTTGGTCCATATTATAATTGGTTCTGGGTTCCCAGTAGCGTTACAATATATGGTAAGGTTACCCCCTTCTTTTGTAATGACATTCTGAGGATAAACAGTGGTCTTGGAAATATCTGAAGTCAGAATGATAAAATACTGATTTTCACTATTTGAACTTTAAGAGCGTAGCTACAAAGTGGTTCACCAGACGGTGATGTTGTTTTTCAAGGTCCCTTTAGACCTCTAAATATTTTTTATTAGTTAACCCTTTCACTCCCGTGATCTCTTTAGTAATTCTCCTTACTGCCTGTCATACATTGTTTATAATTCTAGTTTGGAGAATTTGGTATTAAATCAAATGATAATCCACCAATCAATATTTTCCTATATTCTCGTTACTCGTCCATTCGAGATTGTATTGATATTGTAAGGAGAAATTCTTTCTTGGTCACTACTGGGAGTGAAAGGGTTAACAACTATTCACCGAAGTGGAGGTGGCTTGTTGTGGATATTTATCCACTGGTAGCGACCGACACTGGGGTGAATAGTTGTTTTAGTACATACAAAAACAGTGAGATTAATTTAACTCATTTATTCCTGCAATGATTATGATATTTACGGGCGCAAATCCCGCACGAGTTACTTGGAGGTAAATTGCAAAGGAGATATTTACAGTTTGAGTAGCCAATCAGAGCGCGCTTTAAACGCTATCCACTGTTTTAGTACATATAGTTATGAACGTTACTGCTTATTTATCCTCAAATATAAAAAATCAATTATGAAGTTTAGGTTAAGGGATTTTTTTCTATCTAAATTTGGAAGTATTCCATCTTATCTGCCCCGCTTACTGGTGAAACATTTTTCAACATGAGAAGAAAAATTTAATATCTCCGCTTGACAAAGCAATATCCTCTATTGATTAACATTTAGGTTGACAAGTAAGGTCTTCATTCATCAAGAAAACAATCACTCTTGTTTTTTATTATCCAATTGCACTAAGTATGGTAAAAATAACGCGCAAATTGAGTACAAATGTCCTGTGATATTGGAGAGTTAGTTATTTTCTATTGAAAAAATTCTGTTCAACCGGTCGGCTGCGCAAGCTACGCTTCTCTACCTACCTCACCTATACCACGTTTTAAGAAATTCGCATGAAATAAAGCACTTGGATGATAAATAACTTATTAGACGTTTTGGTGCCCTTCGGCCTCGTCAAAATACGACAAAACTCGTAAAACGGTTCAGTAATACTACACACCAAAAAGGTATAATAAGATATATGTACTTACAGTACACATTAAGCGTAGAGGTAGAGGTGTTGATCCCAACCCTGCTCCTCACATCACATCGGTAATCTCCACCGGCGCTTCTGTTCACATTCACCAATTTCAATGGGAGAATATTTCCAAAGCCTGCATTTGTCATTATCACAGATCCCTTAAAGCTCCATGATATGTTTAGTAACGGTCCCCCAGTAGCATTACATTGTAAAGTCACATTTTCTCCTTCTATGATAGTAGCACTTTGTGGAAAAGTAGTGATGGAAGGTTTAGCTGCATAGAGACAAAAAACAACAACAACAACAACAACAAGAAGCAAGCTATAAGTTTACGTCCAACATTAGCTTCATAGTGAATTGGCGTGGACCGACTTTCCCAAAAGTTACTTAGCACCAAAGTAATTTTATGAGGAACTAAAGTCTTTTGAAGGTAATTTATGATACATATTTTATTGTCAGATTTGTTATTCTACTAACGAGGAAGGAGAATGCGAGCACTAATATTATACTTCTCCAGAACTTTAAAAAAACGAAAACTAACTCATGAGAGAGGCGCAATTACATGAAAAGCTTTTCAGCTTTTAGAAAGTATTGTTACCCAGTCTTTCTTGAGATAACTTTTAGGAAAGTATCTTCTCCTTCCCGACAATGGCTCGGGATCTAGTGTTGTCCTCACGTAATTTTCTCCTTGTTTTGCGGTTTTGCGCGCCTCATTTCTTTTATTGTTATTATTACTATTATTATTATTATCATCGTCATCATTATTATTAATCATTATTATTATCACTATTAACATTGTTAATAATTAATACAATCAATTATTATTATTAATTATATTATCATCATTAATTATTATTATTGTTTTTATCAATATGATTATTATTTTTATTATCGCCATTATTGTTGTTATTATCATTCTTGCTTATTATTATGCTTACTTATTTATAGCATTGTATACATTCCCAGATAAAGCAGGGAAATATCGGATATTTCGATCAGTGCACTACCTTTATTTAGCCTAACGTAAACTAAAATTGAGGGTGTTTCTCTTAGCTTTAGTTCCTGAAATTGATAAGGATTTTAGAGTTACGGAGCTTACTATTGACATGACATGACATGAACTTCGATAATATCAGTTACACACCTTCAATCAAAATCACTGTCGTAATCAATGTACTATAAACATGATTTGTAACACTACAGGTATAGTTTCCACTGTCCTCTAGAGTAACCGCGGTGATTGACAGCGACGCTTGACTTTCATTGTAATGAGGAACAATTCCACTGTACTTGAGACACTGGTGGTGAAGCGTTATACCGACATGTCAACTCGACATCTTCGCCTTCGGCTATAAACTTCTCATGATCACCAGCAATTGCAACTTCTGGCTTTGCTGAAATGCAAATTGAACACTGCTGAGGTTAAAGCGAACCACTGTAATGACATGTTAACTCAACATCATCCCCTCTAGCTATAAACTCAGTGATAATTATAATGAGGAAAACAACAATAGTTTAGCAGTGGACAAGGTGGCTCTTTCTTTCCAGTGTTGTCAGGTCGTTGTTCTTCTTTCGGAAGGAGGAAACCGTAGTACCCGGAGAAAGGCCCTTGGGGCAAGGACGAGAACCAACAACAAACTCAACCCACTTGTGACGTCAGGTCTGGGAATTTCACCCTGGCTACAGCAGTGGGAGGCGAGCGCTCTCATCACTGCACCAGGCTCCCGCTCCCCCGTTCCCTTGATCAGCATAGCTAAGGTCAAACATATATTTGTTTATCTTTAGAGGGAAAAACAAATGAAACAATAGCCAATCCATTTGAAAAGGACACATTCAAATCAAATGCTGCAGCTGATAATTCTTCTTTTGTCAAATAGCCGCCCTAAATAAGGAAATGGTGTATTTCATCAAGAAACTGAGTATGGCCTTGTAAATTAAGATAATTTACAAGGTAAATTTTTTGTTGTCATGCCCAGAGCTAGACTCGTTTGGATGTTTTTCTTAATGATAACGAGTTCCATGATATTGCACTTAGTCGTGGATTTACTGTCGCATTCAATATCAATCTATTTTTTGTCCAATAAACAAGAGGTGGAGGGTTTCCCACAATTGTACAGCTAAATACAATATATTTGTTTCCTTCCATAGTCTGCCGAGTAATGTTCGCTAGAAGCTGGTTGAGGATTTCGGGCACAACTTGTGAAGAAATGAAAATTATCAAATGACAAATAATATCACTTTTTCTAAACGAGGGACTAGGGAGAAATTGAACCTTAGACCTTCGGATTCCGCGCTCCTATGCTCTAACAACTGAGCCACAGAGACTCCTCGCTCGCTGTGGAGTTTCTGTGGCTCAGTGGTTAGAGCATCGGAGCGCGGAATCCGAAGGTCTGAGGTTCGATTTCTCATGGGGACTCAGAAATTTTTGTTTATCCCACGCTCGTGACAAGACGGAAAAACATCTGTCTGTGCTGAAAACTTCTCACAGATTCAAGAGATCCGCCAGTAAATCTTTGAGTTTATTGATTTTCACTATTTGAATTTTAAGAGCGAAGCTACAAAGTGGTTTGCCAAACAGTAATGTTGATTTTCAAGGTCACTTTAGACCTCCTAATATTTGTGTTAGTTAACCCTTTCACTCCCGTGATCTCTTTAGTAATTCTCCTTACTGCCTGCCATACATTGCTTATAATTTTAGTGTGGAGAATTTGGTATTAAATCAAATGGTAATCCACCATTTTATATTTTTCTATATTCTCATTACTTATTTACGTGAGATTGTATTGATATTGTATGGAGAGATTCTTTCTTGGTCACTATTGGGAGTGAAAGGATTAACAACTATTCAATGAAGTGAAGGTGGCTTGTTGTGGATATTTACCCAGTGATAGCGACCGACACTGAGGTGAGTAGTTGTTTCAGTATATACTTAAACAGTGAGATAATATAGTGCAAAAAATGAAATTAACTCATTTATTCCTGCAATGATTATGATATTTACGGGTGCAAATCCCGCACGAGTTACTGGGAGGTGAATAGCAAAGGGGATAGTTGCAGTTTGAGTAGCTAATCAGAGCGCGCCTTCAACGCTATCCACTGTTTTACTTTAGATAGTTATGGACGTTACTGATTATTTATCCTCAAATCCAAAAAAATTATAACACGAAGTTTAGGTTAAGGAATTCTTTTTCAATGGTACATGATCAAATCTATCTAAATTTGGAAGTACTCACAAAATACATTAAGAGTCTCCCCAAGAGATGTCGAGATTCCGACACTGTTGTTAGCCATACATCTATATTGGCCCGCATCTGATCGACTGACAGTGCTGATATTCAAGGTGTAAACGGAGTTCCATGATGCTGCACTTAGTCGTGGATTTGTTTTCACGTTCAACATCAATCCATTTTTTGTCCAATAAACAAGAGGTGGAGGGTTTCCCACAATTGTACAGCTAAATGCAAAATATTCACTTCCTTCCATAGCGTGCCGAGTAATGTTCACTGGAAGCTGGTTGAGGATTTCGGGCGCAACTTGCGAAGAAATAAAAATCATTGAATGACAAATAATATCACCTTTTCTTAACGAGGGACCAGGCATTCAAAGATTCTAACTATCAAATATACAAGAACACAAGTAATGTAAAAAGTACGAAAAAGGCCATCAACGACCTTGTACCACAAGTAGTTGGTACTTTCATGTAAATGAGAGCCTTTGACTGCAAAATAATTTTATGTGCCGTTCATCGGAAAAGTATGTGACAAATATAACAGCGTGTGAACTTATTTGTTCCTTAAGTCATCTATGATTTATCGCAGAACATCTTGACGCTAAAGTGAAATGATTAAGTATTTCATTGGTGTTTATATAATAAATACAATATTACATTTCCGCTTGGAGATGCGAAATTTCTCTTCCCGTCTTGAAAATATTTCACTCGTTCACTCCGCTTACTAGTGAAACATTTTTCAACACGAGAAGAAATATTTGGTATCTTCGCATGACCATGTAATATCTTCTATTGCTTAACATTTAGGCCGACAAGTAAGGTCTTCATTTCTCGAGAGAACAATCACTCTTGTATTTTATTATCCAACTGCACTAGATATGGTAAAAATAGCGCGCAAATTGAGTACAGATATCCTGCGATATTGGAGAGTTGGTTATTTTCTATTGAAAAAATTCTGTTCAACCGGTTGGCTGCGCACGCTAAGCTTCCCCATCTGCCTCACCTATCCCACGTTTTAAGAAATTCGCATGAAATAGAGCACTTAGATGATAAATAACTTATTAGATGTTTTGGTGCCCTTCGGCCTCGTCAAGATACGACAAAACTCGTAAAACTTCTCAGTAATACTACGCACCAAAAAGGTCTAATAAGATGTATGTACTTACATTGCACATTAAGCGTAGAGGTAGAGGTGTTGGTCCCAACCCTGCTACTCACATCACATCGGTAATCTCCACTAGCTCTTCTGTTCACATTCACCAATGTCAATGCGAGAATATTTCCCAACCCTGCGCTTGTCACTATCACAAATCCGTTGAAGCTCCATGATATTTTTATTAATGGTCCCCCAGTAGCATTGCATTGTAAAGTCACATTTTCTTCTTCTATGATAGTAACACTTTGTGGAAAAGTAGTGATGGAAGGTTTAGCTGCATAGAGACAAAAAACAAGAAGAAGAAGAAGAAGAAGCAAGCTATAAGTTTAGGTCCAACATTAGCTCCACAGCGAATTGGCATGGACTGACTTTCCCAAAAGTTACTTAGTGCCAAAGTAGTTTTATAAGGAACTAAAGTCTTTTGAAAGTAATTTATGATACATATCTTACTGTCAGATTTGTTATTCTACTACTTTATCCAGAAAATGAGAGGAAGGAGAATGCAAGAACTAATATTATACTTCTCCAGAACTTTGAAAAAACGAAAACTAAATCATGAGAGAGGTGCAATTACCTAAAAAGCTTTTCAGCTTTTAGCAAATATTGTTACTCAATCTTTCTTGAGATAACTTTTAGGAAAGTATCTTCTCCTTCCCGACAATGGCTCGGGATCTAGTGTTGTCCTCAAGGAATTTTTCTCCTTGTTCTGCGGCTTTGCGCACCCCATTTCTATTATTATTACCATTATTGTTATTATTATTATTAATCATTATCATTATGATCACTATCAACATTATTATTAATAATAATTTATATTATGAATTGTTATAATTAATTATTATTACCATCATTGATTATTATTATTATTGTTATTATCAATATCATCATTATTTGCATTATCGCCATTATTATTGTTATTATCATCCTTACTTATTATTATGCTTACCTATTTATAGCATTGCATATATTCCCAAATAAAGCAGGGAAATAACGGAGATTTCTATCAGTGAACTACCTTTATTTAGCCTAACGTAAACTAATATCGAAGATGTTTCTCTTAGCTTTAGTTCCTGAAATTTACAAGGATTTTAGAGCATCGGAGCTTACAGTTGACATGACATCACATGAACTTCGATAACTTTTACATCAGTTACACACCTTCAATTAAAACTACTGTCGTAATCAATGTACCATCAGCATGATTTGTAACATTGCAGGTATAGTTTCCACTGTCCTCTAGGGTAGCCGCAGTGATTAGCAGCGACGCATGACTTTCATTGTAATGAGGAACAGTCACTCGTGCGTCACTTATCAGAACAGACGTATTTGCTGTCATCACTGTTCCGTTTTTAATCCACTGTACTTGAGACACTGGTGGTGAAGCGTTATACCGACATGTCAACTCGACATCGTCGCCTTTAGGTATAAACTTCTCATGATCACCAGCAATTGCAACTTCTGGCTTTGCTGAAATGCAAATTGAACACTGCTGAGGTTAAATCGAACCACTGTAATGACATGTTAACTCAACATCATCCCCTCTAGCTATAAACTTAACGATAATTATAATGATGAAAACAACAATAATTTAACAGTGGAAATTCCACAAGGTGGCTCTTCCTGTCCAGTATTGTCAGGTCGAATTGAAATTTGGAATGTTGGTTTTTTGGAGGGAGGTAGAACACGGAGAGAAGCCCTCGGAGCAAGGACGAGAACCAACAACAAACTCAACCCACATGTGCGCCAGGTCTGGGAAACTAACCCTGGCTACAGCGGGGGCAGGTCACCTTGATCAGCATAGCTAAGGTCAAGCACATATTTGTTTATCTTTAGAAGGAAAAACAAATGATGCAATAGCCAATCCATTTGAAAAGGACTCATTCAAATCAAATGCTGCAGCTGATAATTCTTCTTTTGTCAAATCGTCGGCCTAAATATGGAAATGGTGTATTTCATCAACTAATGGGTATGGCATAATTTACAAGGCAAATTTTTTGTTGTCATGCCAAGAGCTTGACTCTTTTGGATGTTTTCTTAATGATGATATAGTAAAAATGAACAAAGACAGGTGTAAAACAATCGTTTAAGTCAAAATTCGCCTTTTAAGAGAGAGGAGATGTAATAAGTCAACAGCAGTAAAGATTCCAACCATTTTTCTTTGATGAATGAACATAACCGACTGACATGGGAGAACAACCATTTACAAAGGATCATGGGAAAACACTTTTTTAAGATGTTTTCAGATCATTCATTAACGTCCGTCTCAAAGATGTATGATTGCTCGTCAAGCCTTGCAATGACTTGGGCCTTGCGCCAAGACTTGTCGCCAAGCTTGAATGGCTTCACCGGACAGGCTGGGTAGATTCTTTGCTGACCAGGCTCTGAGTTGAAGGAAGGAATGTCTTGGTTCTTCGGCTCATCAGACGTTGTGCTGGACTGATCATCATTCCTTGTGTTGACGCGTTTTTCTAGTCAAGTACGGCGAGGTATGGGTCGGTTCCAGCCCTGATTGATTTCTTCAACATGTGCTTGGCTGTCTTCACCCCAGACTCGGCCTTGCCATTGGCCTTGCTACTTCCAGGGCTACTAGTAAGATGCTCAAAATTCCATGTTCTGGAGAAGTCCGCAAGCTAGTCAGATGTAAATGGCAGACCATTGTCATCGATCACTTTATCAGGTATGACATAGCGGGCAAAGTGACTCTTCAGCTTCAGAGTGATGGTGCTGGCTTTGATGTTTGGCAACCTATCCACCTCCCTCAAATTGTTGTGGTAGTCTATCGTAACCAGGTTATCCTTGCCTTCAAGGGAAGAGACGTCTGTGGAAATCTCCCCCTATGGACGAGATGGGACTTCGTGGGACATCAGTGTCTCCTTTGCGTTTGTCTTGCTGTCGAGTTCTCTACATGTTTCACATGTGGAGATATGCTGTTTCACTCCCGCAAATATGCCTGGCCAGTAGATAGATTCGTGTGCACGCCTCAGATATGCCTTTATTCCGAGGTGGAACGAGTGAATCTTTAGCTTCATATCTGCGTGAAGGCTCTTCGGTATCACGACGGAATTCCCTTTGAAGGCCAGCCCATCTTGTACGGTCAGGTCATCGCGCGTGCTGAAGTAAGGGTGTGTCAGTACTGGAACATCTTCCTTGTTTTCAGGCCATCCTTCGAGAATATTCCCTGACTACTCTCGCAGAGACTAGTCCTTCCGGGTCTCTGCTCTTATTTCGTCTAGACGCTGGTCAGATATGGGCAGATAACAGACCATGTTGACTGATCCGATGTCGTCTACTTCTTTGCCTTTGTAGGGCAGGTAAGCCCTTAACAGCATGTCGGCCAAGAGCATGTTCTTGCCTCGCTCATGATGCACAGTGAAATCGTACTGGGTTTCTGTATCAGTGAGAGAACGACTTTCGTTCTCTATAGGCTTGCCGTTCTGAAGTATCGTTGCGCCAAGGCCACTCTGGCTTGCATCACATTGAATGGTGAGGACCAGTGAGGGATCGTATTAAAATAGAACAGGCGCTTGGGTTACTAGCCGCTGCACATTTGCGAAGGCCTGGACTTACTCCAGGGACCAGAACCATGAAGCATCCTTCCGAGTCAGGCGACGTATCGGTTCCATTACTTCGGAAAGTTTCGGAAGGAACTTCGCTAGATAATTGACGGATCCGTAGAGGCGCTAAACGCCTTCCACGTCTTGTGGCTTTGGCATCTTCATGATTGCCTCCACTTTAGCAGGATCAGGCTTCAGGCTCTTGTTTGTCAGGAGATGTCCCTTGAAATTACTTCGCTCATCCTCAGCTTCATCTTGTGTGGGTTAGGGATAATGCCGCGGTCCTTGAACCTGCAAAGGAGATCTTGTACAATCCCGTTATGGTTTGCGGTTGCTTCTTCATTGGTCTCTCCACTGCCATAGATGAGGATGCACAGAACACCGGGTAGGTTTCCCAGTGCGTGAGGTAGGTGCTTCTGGAATATCTCGGATGAAGCGGAGAGACCAAGGGGCGAACGAATCCATCTGAAGTTCCATAGGGGGTTGCGAAGGTCGTGAGTAGTACTACGCTGAATTCAGGGGCAAGGATACAGTGCCAGTATCCCGATTTGAGGTCAACTGTCGAGAATGCTCTAGCTTTTGAGAGCACCGAAAGTATGTCCTTAAGTAGAGGAAGCTGATACATTTATCTCTTCAGGGCTGGGATCGATACAGATTCTCAGCGTTCTAGACTTCTTCACAGCCACAGTAAGAATGCCAACCCATGGATTGGGTCCATTGATTAGAGCTACGGTATTTGACCTCCAACTGCTGAAGTCGATCCAATTCTTCCTTCAGTATCTTTTTTGAGTGACATTGGGACATGACGAGGGAGTGCGACGACGGGAGTTGCGCCCTGTCCGACTTCAAGGTGATCTGTTCTTGGAAGTAATTATACCCATTTGTTGAGCTGCCTTTGCTCCTATGAGTGGGGTCATTTGTCTGTCAACGAGAACTTCTTCATGTTCTTTGGATTGTGGAGAATTAATCGACAGGAACCTAGTGGCTAAAGTGTCGTGTCGTTCCCCATTTGTAGCGTCTTTGTGGTGGGCTCGAGTTTCTTATCAGCCACAAACTTGACGGAAATGACATTCACCGAGGCGCCGCTGTCTACTGGTAATTTTACTTCTTTTCTTGTCTACAAACTTTTCAGTGTAGATTACTTTTGGGTAATTATACTCTTGCGTGACGGCTTGTATCGTTTCCGGTTGTGCAAAAATGCTTGTAATGTACTCCACATCGCCGTCAGCGGAGGATTCATCCCTCAGGCTGTACAGTTTTCTAGTCTGAGTTGTGCAGGTTGTTTCGAAATAATGTCTGCTCCCGCATCTTGTACATTTTGGATCCCACGCTGGACACTTGTCTTTTTCGAAAGGATGTGCTTTGTATGTCTCGTTCTCGGTTTCGCCACGCAGCTTTTCTTGGACTTGTCATCATGGCGGCGTAATGGGTGATCTTTCACGGCATGGACATTGTTCTGGGCGCCAGAGATCGTTTTCAATCGCAAATTTGTTGCTTCAGAACCATTGCAAAGATCGATATACTTTGACAGAGTGAGATTCCGTTCTTGTAGAAGCCGTTTTTTCGAGTGCGGTGATCTTGAGTGCCCAGGAAGATCCTGTCACGAATGATCGAATCAGACATGCAGTCACAAAAATTACATGTTTTCGCGAGTGTGCGAAGGGCGTTAACATTAGCATCAATGCTTTTGTTTTCCTGTTGAGTTCTGGAGTTGAAAGCGTACCTTTCAAAGGTTTTGTTCAGTTCTCCATGGTGAATTCGTCGAACTCTTGTATAATGTTTGCCAGGTCATTTTCATCGCCTGGACCGTCGAATTGGAAGCCGTTAAAAATCTTTAACGCATCGACACCGATACAATGGAGAAACACTGCTACCTTGTACGCCGGCGGTTTCATCTCGAGTTGAGCGATGACGATGTAACTGCACCACATTTGTTTCCATATTCCGGCCATCACGCCGATAGACGGGTGTTGCACAAGTCCTTGTTGTGCTTATGGCTGTTGCGAGGTGATGGTGCTTCAGGCGCATTATTTGTGTCGGACATGGCTACAGGATGATTTCAGCTGTAGCGACTTTGTAAGTGGAATGCGAAGGACTCTTTGTCCTAGTTCGCTGCCACTATGTTTCAAAATCCGTTTAATCAATCATTCACTAACATACAGCGTACATAGCTTGATCCTAACCTAGTTGGTTATTGATAGATATCACGTGCATATTGAAACATTCACAATGGAAGCGGAAACGGGTGCTGTTACACTTACCCGCTAGTGAAAGTGTAAATACAACAAAATAGAAGATGCAACTTGAGGATTTTAACCAGTTCGCCATCATCCGTGGTGTATGCCAAAAGCTCCTATTGATGAGACACCGCGGAAATACGTTTTTGGTGGCACGTACACTATTTTACTGGTCAGCGGTTACCTAAACGAAAGAATAAAATGCCGACAGCTCTTAAAATGTTTTCGCCGTAGGCCTAGTCGACAGTGTAAAAGAGCAAGACTTAGAAGATCACCATAAACTGAGCTCTGAAACTCGGCTCATCTTTTGGATAGTTCTTATGCTCTAATTAACAATTGGTTCATACGTCAGCGTGCGTTCACCGAGATATGAAGCAAGCGGAAAGTTTGGAGAGCACGAAAGATGCGTAAGAATTGCTCGAGGCGTAGCCGAGAGCAACTCTAGCTTCTTAAGTGCTCTCCAAACTTCCCAGGTGCTTCATATCTCGATGAACGCACAACTGACGTATGAACCAATTGTTTTATAACATTTTCAACCCGAAGGAAAATTTTTTTCTTAAGGGATTTGTTTACTGTCGTCATGAGCGTGCACAATAGGAATATGAAGCTCGCGCAATTGAATTTATAAATAAAGTTAGTACTCGCAGGCAGCTTATTGTAACTTGCGAAACGAAACGAAACGAAACTCTGTAATTTGCGAAATGGAAATATGCTAATATGATTTACAAAATAGAAACCGCAAATTACAGATTTCTATTTTGCAATCATTAGCATATTTCAATTTCACAAATTACAGATTGTCATTTCGTTTCGTTTCGCTTCGTTTCGTTTCGCAAATTACAGTAGCGAGTCCGTGGCAACTAAGTTCAAAAGACCTTGCTCTCACGTCAATTTTGTCTTCGCTACCTTGCGAAGAAGGAGAAAAAATAAATAAAATCAAGAGATGGATGACTGGTTTGAAAGCATACCGAATTTAGTCGATGCTTTGAGGATTTCTCGAAGCTGTAAGTACAAAAAGGGTTGGGATCAATCATCTGATTAGGACTTTGTGGAAGATGTGCTGTTCCGAGTTGCATGAGCTTGCTGGGTGTTGAAGTATGAAAAATTCTAACATTAAGAACACAGTGCTGAGTGCGAAATTTTTTCAGTGTATGGGTTGTATGTATGGCAGTGTATGATTGGTTGAACAGGTGGCGTAAGGCTAAGTAAAGCTAGTTTAAAATTTCATTGCAGTCCTTAATTATGTTCGGTCAGTGTAAAACGTACACTGCACACTGCAGACCGGGAGTAAAATACAGACTGAAGACTGCAGACCAGCTAGGGTAAAATGTAGACTCGGATTTTTAGTTGAAATGTATGAACATTTCCGGTTTCGCTAAATGATTAAACTTAAAAGGAACTTGAGACCAGTT
Organism: Pocillopora damicornis; assembly: GCF_964200805.1. Taxonomy (NCBI): domain Eukaryota; kingdom Metazoa; phylum Cnidaria; class Anthozoa; order Scleractinia; family Pocilloporidae; genus Pocillopora; species Pocillopora damicornis. The sequence continues at coordinate 7,382,520 of NC_142680.1, read as the reverse complement.
CTACTTGCACTTAATTCGTTTTAATTTAAGGCAGACTCTGCCATTTTTCCAGTAAGTATAAACACGCCACAGCAAAACTAAATTTCCTCAGCATCCCATGGTTAAGTTGACCATGATAGCGGCAGATTTACCTCGGGTTAATACTGAAGTGAAACATCGAGCGGACCAAGAGAGGCAAACATCTGGGCCGGGATATTGTTTGGAGGTGTTTAATTAAACCCTTATCTCGCACCCACAAACATGCATTAAATTTAAAGAATTTCCACGCCTAACTTCACAGCGCAAAACAAAGGTACGAGAAACAGGTTTTTATTGTCTAAGTAATCGAAATTGCCGATGTGTGATGAAAGTCTATCGCTACAGTCGAACCTCAATTTTCCGGACTCGTTGGGACTAGACGAAATAGTTCGGATAATCGAGGGTCCGGATGATCGAGGGATATTCTAGAATATGAATATTAATAAGGAACAAAAACTGATTAAATTAAGAAAGCGACATTTAATCGTGAAACAAAACATTTACAAATCGTTTTGAAAAAAATATGGTCTACATCTTCACTGTCCATTGGGAATACCTCTCTGCGTGTATCGTGTAAAGGTCTTCGGCATTCATTGTGGATACCAGATATCTGCTGCGTACTAACGCCATATTCAGCTGACAAATTGATTCCTTTTTCTCCTTTCTCTAATCGCAAAATTATAGAAAGAACGGATCATTTACGCCTCAAGGACATGATGATCATGAATAAACATTCGTGACGCTGAGTAGCTTGTTTATCTTGCATACCACGCCGAACGAGCCAATAGCGCGTAAAATCTCACTTAGCAACAAAGCAACTCGAATTTTCTAGGTTAGTTACGACCCATGCGTGCGCTGTTTTTGCTTGGTGAAAGCGAAACAAACTCGCCTTTACTTCACTTTTAAACGCTGTAGTTTTGAAAAGAATATGGCTACGAATCTTTACTGATAAATATTCATGACAAAATTGGGACCAGAAAAAAAGTCCGGATAATCGAGGTCTTGATAATGGGGGCTATGTCCTGGTGTACCGGTTAACCAAAATATGTCCTGGTATGCCGGTTAACGAAACTTGCGTGACATTGGTCAATCGAATAATAGCGTGACAGCTAGATAATTTGATAAATAATGAATGCTTTGATAATAAAATACAATAAAATGCCGGCATTGGTTCATTGTTGGGTTATTTAAGTCGTTTGGATCTTTTGGATCAGTTGGGTCATTCGGGCCAGTTGGGTCACTTGGGCCAGTTGGGTCATTCGGGCCAGTTGGGTCACTTGGGCCAGTTGGGTCACTTGGGCCAGTTGGGTCACTTGGGCCAGTTGGGTCACTTGGGCCAGTTGGGTCAGTTGGGTCACTTGGGCCAGTTGGGTCACTTGGGCCAGTTGGGCCAGTTGGGCCAGTTGGGTCACTTGGGCCAGTTGGGTCACTTGGGGCCAGTTGGATCAATTGGGCCAGTTGGGCCATTATGAAATCCGAGAAGGCCCTGAAACGGGAAAGGGCTCTGTTGGGCCCAAGCCTCTCTGAAAAGCCTCGTTAAGAAGTTATTAGATGGCGGAGTGATTTATCCGCGTGTGGCGATGAAGATAACTCAGGAATTGCTTAGCTATGTTCAGCATAATGTTAAAAAATATGAAGATCACTTACTTCAGGACGGAAAGGTGGATGGACCTGCAATTATTGAGCCAGGGCAGCAGTTAAACCCAGACTTCCGTAGTCCTCCTGACGTTGGCGACTATGTGCTTCCCAGAGTCATCATCTGGGATCCATTGCAGCAGCAGCAGCATTGTTTCGATACTGGATTCACATGCCCTCATTATGAGCACGGCCATCTGAATAGTATACTTACTCCCTGTAAGTGGAAAGATGGAAGGAGCGAGCGAGATTTGCCACGCCAAATTTATTGTGTAAATGGCCCCGTGTTGCTTGTAAGCCGTGTGTATCGATGCACTGAAGGACACGAAATCGCTGGTCATGACCCCAGAATACTAGAGAGCATACCATCAGGTGATCTTAAATTTCATCTCGGCCATAAGTTAGGATTCACTCCTGAACTTTGCTCTTTAGTGTTTGCATTAGCTTCAAGTGGACAGCCATTTCATGAAATTGAACTGTTTCTAGCGCAAAGATACGTGGACAACTTTGCGGAAAGACAGTGTAGGTATGCCAGACACATCTCTACATATTTGGAGAAAAATGAGTCTCAAGACAAAGACAAACTTCAAAAATTCCCGTCTTTTGAGGTGTGGAGACCAACGCCGAGCACAGATACAGTTCATCAGTGCTTTCTGTATATCTTTAGAGAGAACAAACAATTTTTTCGGCAAAGTATCAGTGAGAAAACTGCTAAATGGATGAGTGCCGACCACACATTCAAAGTTGCTGCAAACATTGGATGCATGCTCCCAAATGGATCTTGGTCTACACAATTTGATTCCTTGTATATAGTTATGAATGAAATTGGCCAGGTGCTCACCTACAAATTGACAAAGGGTACTGCAATAAGTAAGGTACAGGACATATTAAATAATTTAAAGCGTCGATTAGATCAACAGAAAGCATCCTGTGACACAATTTTTGTGGATGACTGCTGCAAGGTTCGCAGCAAATTACAGCAGATTTTTCCAAATGTGTTAGTCAAGCTTGACTTGTTTCATGCCATCCAAAGAGTCACCTCAAAAGTGCCCAAGAGCAAATGCTGGTCTGTTATTTCTCCTCGACATGGCCCACGATTGGCTCCACGCATCCTTTCTGGCACGCTGGTGTTTTCCCCGTTCCAGAAGGGGCAGTAGCGATCAGATGAAGGTTTGCCTTCTCCTCGTAGGAACCAAAAAGCTTCAGTGTTGTCTGACCGAGCAAAGAGCTCGTAGACACCAGAGCTGAACAAAGTAGCATCTCGCTCGTTGTGCCACTGCTACAAGCGAACGCCGTCAGCCATTGACGAAGGCGTTGGGGTAGAACTTCTTCAATAGAAAGAATAATTTGGCCCAGCTGAGATTCCAGTTCCGCGGTAGATGTGACATTACTCTGAGTGTCCATGATATGTCGAATATCGAAAAACTAACTACGTAACTTTTGTGAGCACCTTCTTTGATGGCGGGAAAAGCTAGAATGAACTAACAGGCGCCTAGGTCAGCGTTTGTATTTTAGCAATTGTGGCGGGAAATCGGCGATTAAAAATTCACCTGGTTTATAGATAACTGATGACCCAACTGGCCCAAGTGGCCCAAGTGACCCAAGTGGCCCAACTGGCCCAAGTGGCCCAAGTGACCCAACTGGCCCAACTGGCCCAACTGGCCCAAGTGACCCAACTGGCCCGAATGACCCAGCTGATCCAAAAGATCCAAACGACTCAAATAACCCAAATAACCCAACAATGAACCAATGCCGGCATTTTATTGCATTTTATTATCAAAGCATTAATTATTTATCAAATTATCTAGCTGTCACGCTATTATTCGATTGACCAATGTCACGCAAGTTTCGTCAACCGGCACACCAGGACATATTTTGGTTAACCGGTACACCAGGATAAAGCCATAATGGGGTTCGACTATACTACTTCCGTGGCTGACAAAGTATACATGAGCTTCATGTATGTTAAAGCTACCATTGCTGCTTAGCAGAACTGTTTATTCCTTAACAAGGGAAGTGTATTTAGCTGGCTGTGCACTGCATATTCAAACACTTACGTTTCTTGTTCTTACCTTCAAGCAATGTGTCAACGCCAAAACCATCTGAGGAAGTGAAGTTCGACACATCAATCGCCATGAAGATTATTGCCAGCCTCTCGTGACTTACGTGGCCTCGATCCAGCTCACTCTTGAAGTTTTTTTGTGGAGGCAGGTTGTTTTAGAACTGCGTCTGCATTTTACGACTGGTTGGCAGTCTTCAGTCCGCATTTTACCCTCAGTCTGCATATTATTCCCGGTCTGCAGTCTGCAATGTACGTTTTACACCGACCGAATTGTAACTCAAACTGAAAGCCTTCCGTGATTTAGGGAAATCCGTCAACTTATTATAATAATCTCAAGAGTGGAGAATCTTAACATGATTTTTTTGTATGCTCTCGTATTCTAAGTAGATCACATCTTTTCCTCCTCACCTAAAACCTAATTTGCTACAATATAAACCCTTTAAAATTTGTACTCTTATCTAGGCTGGCCTAGCCTCTGATTCAAACAGTCACCTTACTTAATCGACCGTTTTCATGTCTACCTGGCTTGCACTGTGCAACCATGAGAACCAATGCATACATTTAGCGGCAAAAAATAAAAAAGAAGGAAATTATCCAATTTTTATCCAATTTATATCCATGTAATGCAAAACAAGTGACTATTGCATGTTCTACATATGAAATTTAGTAAACAAACAATCGGGCTGAATTTAGTCACCTGCTAGGCGATGAATTCCAGGAGCAGAGCTACTTAACTTTTTTCATCAAATCAATTATGATTGTGTTGAGTATTTTATTGATGGAAATGCAGGTGTAGCGCATCGCAAGTTATTTGTTTTGACTTTCAATACCCCATTCAACATTTAATGATGTGAATTTTGAGTTAGCTCTTAGTGATCAAAAAAACTATATGAAACTTGAGTCTACAAGGAACCCAACCAAATTTTCCTTCATGCGGTGTTATTCATTATAGTAAACAATATATTTTGGTACCTAAGAAAAAGCTTCCTTTATTTAGGGGATTAGTTTTATCCTATTTCAAGACTCTAAAATTTTTAAACAGAAAAGAGAGACAGAGCTCAAGTCATTTGCTCCTAAACTGATTTTTTTTTCAAAATCACACCATGTTCAATGGAGAATTCAAAGAGGAAGGTCTAAGAAGAGCTCCCTGAAAACACTGGCCACATTATGACAGCGTTACACTGTTGTTACGCCCATATGAGGAGATGGCTATGCAACACAAATAAAAAATCATGATGCAGGGTTTCAAACAACACACTTTCTTATGTCTTAGAGCGCTTCTCAGTTGTCAAAGTAGCTCTCCGAGTCACAATTGGATCAGTTCCTCTAAACTTGTCAATAGAGTCGTGTTAGTGAGGTCTTGTGGCAGCCTTTGTAAACCCTAGAAAACCTTTCTTATTCACACCTTGTTCTGTCCCTTCGGTGTCCATATTAGAGAGGTTTGACGGTAATTTATTATTTTGGCATGTCTTTCATGCTTTATCTCTTAACTTGAGTTTTTTTGCTTCCGGTATCCTTATGGCATTTGCATTTTACACAGGTAAAGATTGTGGTAAAATTTAAAAATGAGAAAATTGAAAAACCAAGTAGTTTGGACCTTTCACAAGATGATTTTATCTAACCCAAAACCTCTAGCCTAGAGTAAAAATGGGGGGTTTTGGAGATTATAAGCCCCTGTGGTCTTAGGTTGCATTGAAAGATGTCGCTGGTTGTCACAGTATTCAACTGAAATAACATTCAGGAACCTTTAAATATTTTCTGGAATAGACCTGCTTCGTCCACTAGTTAAATTGATTAACTAATCAAATGTGTTTTTTTTATAGAACATGTTTCAATATGTTGAGGAAAGTGTGGTCCTCCCATGTCATCTCACGGAGAACCAAATTTAGAATTTTTAACACCAACGTCAAAGCAGTCCTCCTCTATGGCTCAGAAACGTGGAGAACAACTAAGCAAACGTCCCAGAAATTGCAGACCTTCGTCAATAAGAGCCTTAGGCGAATTTTAAAAATCAGTTGGACTGATAGGGTAACGAACGAGATGCTGTGGGAATTAGCAGGCGAGGAACCAATCATAACTCAGATCTCAAAGAGAAAGTGGAGATGGATAGGTCACATCCTAAGGAAACCGGCTAACAACGTCACCCGGCAGGCACTACGTTGGAACCCCCAGGGCAAGAGAAAGAGGGGTCGTCCCAGGAACTCCTGGAGAAGAGGTGTAGAGTCCCAAACGAGAAACTGGGGCCACACTTGGGCCACTTTAGGAAGATTTGCCCAGGACAGAACCTGATGGAGGACGGAAGTGGTTAATGGCCTATGCTCCAACCGGAGCTAAGGGCGAAACAACAACTGGCTAAGTATGTCTGTCTTTTTGTTCCAGGCCTGGGTCTTGGACCTCTAATGGATATTGTGATAAAGATTGATGCAAGGTTAGTATTCCATCTTACTTTTCATATTGTTCTTCTGTTCTTCTGATCTGGTAACTATGCAAAACTTAGTTGTTTGGCTATCAAGAAGTAAAATTTCTGGATGATGAATCATTACCTCGGACTTCTGTTGTCAAACAGCCTATAACATCTTATTTAGGATACAATTTCTTAATCAACTACAGCTCAAGCTCAGTTATTTTAAAGAAATTTTTTTCATGATTACATTTGATAAAAACTTTTGTAATAATTTGATTACTTTACGTTTTATACTCTGCATCATTAAACACCAGTTTCCTTTGATGTAAAAATGTTATGATCAACTGACTCTCAACAGAGACAAGTTAATGTAGAAAAAAGAAACGCATGGGGGTGAAAGAGAATGACTAAAGCCCTTTAAATTGTAAGCGCAAATTGAAAAGAGTTATTGAGTTGTTTACTCCAATGCAAATACGTCAAATAACTACTTTTTATGAAACGACTGGTGTCTATTCTTCTTTTTGGAAACTACGTATATTTTATTTAATTTTTGTATAAGGCATTTATAATTTTCCTGAAGGTACTGTCATGTCTGGCTTGAGCGTTTATGCCATGATCAACCGGGACAACCGGTTTCTTGGAGCAACTGAGTGTACTGTAAATTTAGGTGACTTGGTTGAGGTTTTTCTAGATCACAATCAAAGTGGTTTTTAGGCGACTGAATGAAAGGTCACTTGAAATCCTGATTTTAAGCTTTCCGAAAATTGCTGTTGTTTATGACCCATGTGTAAAGTGTGTAAAGGGGAAACAAAGCAGGCAGCAATTTTGATTATATAGTGTGGTGAAAAATTTTATCAAGATGATGTCAAATTTTCCGGATAATTGGCCCTCTTGGGCACTGAGCTCAGCTATTTTGATTTCTGACTTGGTGCCATTAAGAAATCAAAGTACTCTGTGAGCAAACTCGTGAATTGACAGATGCCTTACATGATTTTTTCAATCATGTTTAATGTTATCTGGTTTAAGGAATTTTGTGGTTGATTGTCATATTTAGAGTACGAGCAGTAGTTCAGTGTTCGCTAATGTAGCAAAGAAACAAAGTAACGTTGGGATAAGAAGGCATTATAATTGAAATGATCATGCTGTTACATTTGACAGTGGTGGATGATGTGTTTTAAACATATATCATTTTTGTTTCTGGTTCAAAAGAAAAGGTTGGAAGTAAATGTGGGTGAAAAGTGAAATTTACTGTCTATCATTGTAAATATTGGAAAATCAAGTCACATGAACTTACCAGCTCCCCATAAGTCCTTGCACTGAGTTTCAAGAATTTCGCTGCATTTGCCAAGGTAGCAATGAGACTGAGATGAGATTTTTTAAAAGGAAATATTACATTTAACAATGATTTCCGACTGAGCGCATTACATACATTAGAGTGGTTTGTCTCCACCCTCTGAGTAACTTGCCTACCGCAGACCATCGTCACTGTAGTGTAAGAGGAAACCGGTTACCCAGCAGTATCAGTTCCCACGTCCTTGTATTAGGACTTTGCTAATAGTTTTGACATAAAACTGTGAAAATGCCTAAAGAATGGATGAGGCTGTTTAAAGTTAGCATCATTGCAGCTTAAAGTGGCTTATTACGTTATTGAATTGGTGGAGAGATTGGTAACTGACTTTGTTTACATGGGCGTCTGTCTCTTACGAGAAACTGAAAACATTAGTACAATAGCAGAGGCTGAGCTGTGACGATAAGTTTTCGCGCACTCTAAACTGAACTTCGCGGGAACGTACAAAACGGGGGAAAATAGCTAGGTAGAGACCACTCGGCTTACGAGAACGGAGACTCGTCACGATTTCCTGGTACACAGAGATCTACTTCGAGTGAGCTTGTAAGGACGTCAAGGAAGAGACAGCGTTTTGGTTCCACAACAGACTTTATTCGAAGCGCATTCTAATGTACATCATGCTAAAGTCAAAACTAAAACTGTAATCGTCAAAGCTGTACAAGGTACGGAAAAATCAGTAAATTTTCCCGTAACAAAGCTAGCCAAAACTACTCTGAGACCCAGTTCGGCGCAGTGTTGTTGATTCATATATTCGTGTGCCTACAAATCAATAAAGATATGTATTGGAATGATGAACCAAAAATTTGTAAATTTGTTTCAAGAATAATAGGTTACAGTTTTTAAAAAACTTATTTGAAAACACCGGAAACCACAGAAACATCTGATAATGAGATCGCTAACCGCGTTATCATGGAAATCTAGCAATAAGAAAAAATTCTCAGCGCGCCGCGAATTTAGTAGAGAGTGAAAAAAATTATCATCGGTCATGGGGATAAATTCTAGTAGTTTATAATCCCCTGATTTTTGTTTGTTGTCAGTGCAACTATGTCTACTGTTACCTCTTGAGATGAGCAAATCCAATAGAGCAGACAAATGGTGTTCTGGTTAGATTCCAGTTTCCCTATTTTTTTCTTAACTACTTGGCCAGGCTCTCGTCATTGGGGTTGTAGCCTTAAACGTCTTGGCAATACACTTCCATCTGTTATCCGCTGGAGACTTGAGCAGAGAGAACACCTAGAATACTCATGATCAGTATCACAAATCACAAATGATGATCAAAAATTGCATTCTATGAAAAACAGTCGGTGTGTGTGCATCCACTCAAAGCAGAACTTTTCAAACCATTTTTCAGACTGCAAGCAATGCTGTTCCAGATAAACCATGCTTCTGATTGAGGAAACATAAAAAGGGTTAGGTAGACAAGTAATATTTTTTTCAAATTAAAAACTGTATATTGCAGTAAATCCAGAAGTAAAAAATTTCCAGAGACGCACTCGTACTTTCCATAGAGAAAATTCGAGTGGAGAATCCAGTCAATATGGCAATCCAGCCTGACAATTAATTTTTTAATGTCAGTTGGTTGCCAGCTTGGAGCTTGTGTGCACAATTCAGATTTGATAGCTAAAATCAGAGCTGATAATTTCAATAAAACACAAGACAGATTTTCTAACAAAAAAATCTATATTGCACTTTTTCTAATAAATCAAAACATAAAATTTTATGCTGCGATTCATTTCGTGAATTTTAACCCTTTTGTATTTCTTTTAGGCCAAAAATTCATATAGGGAATGAAATATAACGCAGCCGAAATTTCGCAATGAAAATTCGGGTCATTAAGGGTTTGTAACAGAACGTGTGAATGAATAATATTGTCATAAAATTCAAACGCGTTCTACAAGGAACAAGGCATGCCAAGAGTCTAAATGTGTAACGGTCATAAATCAAACGACAAACTAAAACCTTACATGCCACCGTCAAGGTCGCTGCAGATGAAACAGAATTGTTCACACTGTTTTCAGCAACGCATCTATATTTTCCTACATCTGATTGGCCGACATCCTCGATTGTTAAACAGTGACTGACACTTGTTGAAGATACATTGAACCGCGGATTGTCCTTGACATTCATTCTTACTCCATCTTTTGTCCAATGAAATGTTGGTTGAGGTTTCCCCATTGCTGAACAGCTAAATATCACTTCTTGTCCTTCCTTCTTCGTGACGTCCTTTGGATTTTTGGATATTTCAGGTGCAACTGATAATGTAAAAGAAAAAATACAAATGAATACATAAACTTAAATTTTTCCCAAATGTACCTGCTCTTCATTAATTCTTACAAAATTGTCCCCGAAAATAAGCACCATGAATGTTTCTGTTCTAAAAGTAGTGTAACGATAATGTCAAGATTGTTTACATGCACTGTTATAACCAGGCAAACCACCATTTTGTAACTCCTAGCCAGTATTCTCTTCACTAATTACAGTTCTTTGGCATTAGAGGGCACTCATTAAAATCAGTTAAGTCAAGTTCACTGAAGCATCGCTTTTGGCCCGAAAAAGACAGATTAAGAAAGAAGCAAAGAGCGAGAGAAAGAAGTACGTCGAGACACAGCCTAACTATGTTATTTACTTGACAAGAGCGATGATATTACATTGGATATTCAGTGAAGCAATCCTAGAGGATTCATTCCCCAGTCTGTTGTATGCCACGCATCGGTATTGTCCGCTGTCTGTTCTTCTCAAATCCAATATTGTTATCTTATTGTTGTCTAATGAGAAACGTATCCTGGGATTGTCTCGTATAGGAGATCCATCTTTAGTCCATGATATTGTCGGTTCTGGATTTCCGTCAGCGTAACAAGATAAAGTCACATCTTTTCCCTCTGTTTTGGTCTTGGACACGGGATGAATGGTGATCCTAGGTGGGCCTGTGTATCGAAAAAACTCGTAACGAAATTGAAAAAGAAATTACATTCTTAGGAGCATCGATTTTGCTTAAAGATATCATGTTTTTTATCAGCCTGATTTAATTGTACTTACTACTAGCGTGCAAAGTGGTGACAACTATGGGATTACTACTTGGTCCATCTCCTTTAACAGTGGATGCAAACACTCTGATGCTGTAATTGACCGACGCTAATAGACCTGTTAGGTCTATTCGATGTTGAGAGGAATCTATTTTCCTGACTTCCGGGCCACTATGATTCTGTGTCAGTGGGTTATAGATTATGATGTAGCCTGTAATAACACCATTTTGGTCATCAGCTGGAACCTCATCCCACGTAACTAAGATCATGCTGGTCGAGCTGGAGTATCCTGTCACGTTTGCAGGAGAAGCAGACGGCTCTAAAGTTAGACATATTAGATCATTTAGTGAAATAGATTGTGCAGATAAAAATGATTTTAGTGATTGCCTAGGACAAGGTTTCTTTAATCTCTAAAAAAAAAATTTGACCAACTCTGGTCTATCGATCTTTTTTTATGATTGAGAAAATAGAATAATGGCAGCAAAAGGAAGGAGCAGATAAGACGGTTAAATATTTAGAAACTAAGAGAATGCACCACTTCTGTTAGTTCTGATCTTCGTTTTTGCTTACACCTCAGTTCCTGAGTAACCCAGTGGGACGTTACCTCTGGATTAGCGTAGTGATAACAATAATAATAATAATAATAGTATATTAATAATAATAATAATATAATAATAATAATAATAATTATTATTATTATTATTATATTATTATATTATTATTATTATTAGCGTAGTGATGAACTACTACCTCTTTTCTTTGTGAAATAGTTCAAGCTTGTGCAAGTGTTTTTTTGATTTAGAACATGTAAAATTTAATCCAATTTTTATCATAATAAAAAGTATACAGTGGCAGCATTCCAAACACACTATTTGTTACAAATGAAAATGCTGCAGTAACGTACTATCCTGATCTGTGTGAATGGATATGGAATTGCTGTCAGGTCCCCTCCCTTTTTCGGTAGATGCGAATATTGCCATGGTGTAGTATACATATTCTTTTGAACCTATCAGTTCTTCCAGATTAAAGTTCTAGATTAAACAAAACACTCACGGTCCTGATCGGTGATAACAAAAATAGGATTACTGTACGGCCCATTTCCTTTCGCCGTAGATGCGAACACTGTAATGCTGTAGTTGACATACTCTCTCAGACCAGTCAGATACAATTGATGATCTGTATAGTCCACTGTTTTACTGCCGTTGTCATCCTCAGTTAGTGAATAATAGGTAATCGTGCAAGTTAAAATGATACCATTCTGATTAGCAGCTGGAACATCACCCCACTCCACTAAGATGCTGGTTGAGCTTGTGTTATGTCCTCTCACATTCGTAGGAGTTGCAGAAGGCTCTGAGGTAAACAAAGGCGTAATGTTTATTGAACAATGACGACACTGCAAAAATGACTCGTTTTACCTATGAGCAGAATCGTTTTACCTAACCGAAATCATATTTGGCTCATTCTCTATAGACCTGCGTAAATTCTATATGCCATGACCTTTGTGCAAACATACATAAACTAAATGACTGTAAATATATGGAAATCATAGATTTGAACTGCGATTGAAGAAATGAATATGGAAGCGATCCTCGCAGTTATGAACACTATGACGTAAGTAGCAGTGAAAATAAGGCCTGAAGAAAATTCAGGCCCCTACGGGATTTGAACTCGTGACCTCTGCAATACATGTAGGTACAGCGCTATCCCAACTGAGCTAACAGGCCAATTGGGAGGTGGTCTTTATGTTCGTTCCAAATAGAACCTTAGCCCTCACTTTCACTAATACTTAAGTAGTGTTCACAGGATCACTTCCATATTCACATATTAACTGAGAGTCTTTTTTACCTTCTTCATTTGTGGTATATATATATACATATATAAAATAAATGACTGTAAATATATGAAAATCATAGATGTGAACTGCGATTGAAGAAACGAATATGGAAGCGATCCTCGCAGTTATGAACACTATGACGTAAGTAGTAGTGAAAATAAGGCCTGAAGAAAATTCAGGCCCCTACGGGATTTGAACTTATGACCTCTGCGATACATGTGGGTACAGCGCTATCCCAATTGAGTTAACAGGCCAATTGGGAGGTGGTCATTATGTTGGTTCCAAATAAAACCTCAGCCCTCACTTTCACTAATACTTAAGTAGTGTTCACAGGATCACTTCCATATTCACTTAACTTATAGTCTTTTTTACCTTCTTCATTTGTGGTAACATTCAATAAGGAGCTGCTAACACTTGAGCCAACCACGTTGCTCGCAAACACTCTAACAAAGTATGTTGTCCAGGGAAGAAGGCCATTAAGAGAAGCCCTTGTAAAGGAGCTGGATATCACACAGGAACTTCTTGAGAGAGATCCTTGGCATAACACATCTCTGAAGGATGTCTGATCGTGCGCACTGATCTCTATCTTGTAGTTTGTAATAGCATTGTTTCCATCAAAACCAGCTGTCCAGGAGATATTTACGACTCTTGAACTCTTTGATACAACTCTCAAATATTTTGGTGGGCTGGGTGTAGCTAACGGGTTAAAAGAATGGTTTTTAGATAGTCCACTGTATTTTTTTTAGATCAAAGAAATTCCACTATTAGGGGAACGAAAAAAAAAAAAAAAACAAAACAAATATCAGGAATTTTATCTGTTAGCCACTAGTTAAATCTAGTTCTTATCTAACTTTCATTAACCCCTTCTTTTGCAATGACATTCTGAGGATGAACAGTGGTCGTGGAAATATCTGAAGTCAGAATGATAAAATATTGATTTTCACTATTTGAATTTTAAGAGCGAAGCTACAAGGTAGTTCGCCAAACAGTAATGTTGTTTTTTCAAGGTCACTTTAGATCTCTAAATATTTCTGTTAGTTAACCCTTTCACTCCCGTGATCTCTTTAGTAATTCTCATTACTGCCTGCCATACATTGCTTATAATTTTAGTGTGAAGAATTTGGTATTTTTCTATATTCTCATTACTTGCCTACTTGAGATGATATAGATATTGTGAGGAGAAATTCATTCTTGGTCACTACTGGGAGTGAAAGGGTTAACAACTATTCACCGAAGTAGAGATGGTTTGTTGCGGATATTTCTCCACTGGTAGCGACCGACACTGAGGTGAATAGTTGTTTTAGTATATACTAAAACAGTGAGATAATATGGTGCAAATAGATGAATTCAACTCATTTATTCCTGCAACGATTATAATATTTTCGGGTGCAAATCCCGCACGAGTTACTCGGAGGTGAATTGCATAAGGGATATTTGCAGTTTGAGTAGCCAATCAGAGCGCACTTTGAACGCTATTTTAGTATATATAGTTACGGACGTTACTGATTGTTTATCCTCAAATATAAAAATTCAATTATGAAGTTTAAGTTAAGGGTTTTTTTTTTTTGATGGTATAGGATTGAAATGTGGAAGTACTCACACAATACTTTAAGAGTCTCCCCAAGAGATGTTGAGATTCCGACACTGTTGATAGCCATACATCTATATTGGCCTGCGTCTGATCGATTGACATTGATGATATTCAAGCTGTAAATGGAGTTCCATGAGACTGCACTTAGTCGTGGATTTGTTGTCACGTTCAATGTCAAACCATTTTTTGTCCAATAAACAAGAGGTGGAGGGTTTCCCACAATTGTACAGCTAAATACCAAGTATTTGTTTCCTTCCATAGTGTGCCGAGTAATGTTCACTGGAAGCTGGTTGAGGATTTCGGGCGCAACTTGTGAAGAAATAAAAATTATTGAATGACAAATAATATCACTTTTTCTTAAGGAGGGACTAGGGAGAAATCGAACCTCAGACCTTCGGATTCCCCGCTTCGATGCTCCAGCCACTGAGCCACAGGGACTCCTCGCTCACTGTGGAGTCTCTGTGGCTCAGTGGTTAGAGTATCGGAGCGCAGAATCCGAAGGTCTGAGGTTCGATTTCTAATGGGGACTCAAAAATTTTTGTTTTTCCTACGCTCGTGACAAGACGAAAAAACATTTTTCTATATTGAAAACTTGTCACAGATGCAAGAGATCCGCCAGTAAATCTTTGAGTTTATGATCTGGATAACCCTTCGACACAACTCACTCATATAGAAAGGAAAACAGTTAATCAGAGTGATCTTAAAGAGCTGAGTCTTGGCACCGATTTTTTATAGTATATTTACTCTATAGAAATACTATTCTAATTTTATAGAATAGTATTTTTTTTAGTTGTTGTTTGTATTTTGACTCACCTTGCGGCCTTATCAAAATACGATATAACTTAGTAATACTACACAGCCTGGTGCCGTAATACAAAAACTTTTAATAAAATATATGTACTCACAATACACGTTAAGCGTAGAGGTAGAGGTGTTTGTCCCGACCCTGCTCCTCACATCACACCGGTAATCTCCACTAGCACTTCTGTTCACATTCACCAATTTCAATGCGAGAATATTTCCCAACCCTGCGTTTGTCATTATCACAGATCCCTTGAAGCTCCATGATATGTTTAGCGACGGTCCTCCAGTAGTATTACATTGTAAAGTCACATTTCCTCCTTCTATGATAGTAACACTTTGTGGAAAAGTGGTGATGGAAGGTTTACCTGCATAGAGACAAAAAATAACGATAAGAAGAAGCAGGCTATAAGTTTACGTCCAACATTCATAGCTCTATAGTGAATTAGCATGGACTGACTTTCCCAAAAGTTGCTCAACGCCAAAGTAATTTTTATAAGGAACTAAAGTCTTATGAAGGTAATTTATGATACATATTTTATTGTCAGAGTTGTTATTCTACTACTTTATTATTAATAATAATAATTATTATTATTATCATTACTTATGATTGATATTATCAATTATCATTATTAATTATTAGTATCATCATTAATTATTATTGTTGTTATTGTCAATATCATCATTGTTTGTATTATCGTCATCATCGTAGTTATTATTATTAATCTGAAACGCAAATTGAACCGCCATAAGGACATGTTAACTCAACATCATCCCCCTTAGCTATAAACTTACTGATAATTATAAAAGTGATTATAATAACAATAATTTAGCAATGGAAATTCCACGAGGTGGCTATTCCTGACCAGTGTTTTTAGGTCGAATCGGAATTTGGAATGTTGTTTTTTTTTCGAGGGACGAAACCGTAGTACCCGGAGAAAAACCCTCGGAGCAAGGACGAGAACCGAAAAAAAACTCCACCCACATGTGACGCCAGGTCTGGGAATCTAACCCTGACTAAAGCGGTGGAAGGCGAGCACTCTTATCACTGCACCAGGCTGCCACTCTGCCCACTTCCCTAGATCACCAATGATTGTAACTACTGGCTTGAAGAAAAAAAAGCAAATTAAATTCTGCTGAGTTTAAATTGTCTAGGTTACCAATAGTATTCAGTCGTACATTCCCAAACTTATTCTTTTAAATTGATCCTTGCTTTCTTTCTTAGCTCATTCCTAGTGCATCCAGGATTATATGTCGAATACACATTGGAACCAAAGTTTTCTTCTGTTCTCGGTCACAAATGACCTGAATAAATAATGTTTGATATGTTTCGCGAGAAATTACTCTGACGACACAGCAACTCGGATACATACATACATACATACATAAAGGGGGGTAAGTTTCGAAAGAAACTGTGGTGCTGCGTCGGTAGTAGAGTATAGCAGGTAATTTAGTGTTGACAACTGGGTTGAAAACGTAAATTAGCCACCGTAAAGGGTAAAAAAGCTGACGTTTCGAGCGTTAGCCCTGACGAAGGGCTAACACGCTTAACTTTCACCAGTCTTCATGTCCTCCACAACAGAAATATAACTAACGTACAATAACCAAAGCAACTAAACAAAATTTAGTGGAATTACTTGGATTCCCTTTCTCCTGTTCGAAAATTCCCCTATGCCGCAAAACTAACCATTTACTATCAAATTTTTGACACTTGAAACATGTGAAGGACGGGTTAGACAACAGCTGACAAGTGAATTAGGAAATATCCTGCACTTAAGTTTGGAGAAACAACGGAGAAACAAAACGCAAATATGCGCGCGCAGGTATGGATTTTCTTGCTCTTATGACCAAACAGACTTTTCTGTTAATGTAATCATTAGTAAATGTAATGAACCTTAATTGTATCAAAACGCACTCACTTCCAATGAAAACTATCTTCGTTTCCGATGTACTATCACTACCATATGTTACATTACATATGTACGTCCCAGCATCCTTTGTGGTAGCTGTCTTGATCGACAATTGTGTTTGGCTCTCGTTGTAGAATGTGATATTCATCCGAGGGTCTTTAATTATAACGCTTGTGTTTTGTGCAATCACAATTCCATCTTTAATCCACTGCACCTTAGAAATCAGAGGCGAAGGGCTGTACCGACAGGTCAGATACATTTGACTGCCTCTGGCCATAAACTGTGTTTGCCCTCCGTCAAGTGTTGGTTTAGCTGTAACGTAACAGAAAATGTATTGGATCGAGGGGGTAAGTTTCAAAAGACCTGTGGTACTGCGTCGGTGGGAAAGTATAACGGGGAAATTTGGTACTATGAACTGAGTTTATAACGTAAATTGGCCACCCTAAAGGGTTTCAAAGCTGACGCTTTCGAGCGTTAGCTCTTAGTCAGAGCGAAAATGCATTGCAACTGACTTAAATTAGGATACAATAGCCTTGGCAAGTATTTCGAATTTTAATAGTTAAGTTGAAGCGTTAGACATGATAGATGACAGTCATCAAGCGAGAAACTGTAAATGTCCCCTATGTTCGTTCTAGTTGGTTAGCTAACAGTGACTATGCAACTGCTCACTCGTATAGCTCGAGAAAGAGCCATTAAAAGGGCTTTACGTAAACCAAGTCCAAATGAAGCCTATTGCCCTAAATGTGAGATTAAAACAGGTTATTTATATATCATCGTTTAACGAATCCATTTCAATTTGTATGCGAACGCCTTTATAAATGCTCGCGAATAATGCTTGAGTTGTTTTAAACAACTTTTTAAACGATCTTTTGTTTCTAGATACTGTTTTTGCTCTGCCAAATTAACCCAAAAGCTGACTAACAAAATAAATACAATTGCCCTCTGATAAGTAAACCACTGGCTTAATTTAAATTTTATTTTTAGTATTCAATGACGCTACATGAGAGTCTCAATGGAGTTAACCGTAGGCCTTGAAAGGGGAAAAAATTTAGCCGTTGGCAGTAACAGTGGACAAATTTTAACCGTAATTCGTGAAAAAAGTTAACCTCAAAATTTTCCCTAAACTGAAACGGAGAGAAGTTAACTGGTAGCGGCAAAATGGCCAGATTTTTTTTAACGTTAGCCTTTAAAGCCATCACCTTAATGAGAGTCTGACTTACATGACTTGTACCTTTTGTTGTAATAAACGCATTACTCGGCGAGTTTAATTTACAGTGAAGCTCAGTCTCTACCAAAAAAATAAGCAAAGGGAAAAAAGCTTTGTTTTCTTACCCACAGATACAAGCAACTGTACATTATCAAAGGCATACGAATCAAACAAGCTCACTGGTCTGAGCCTGCATGCATATCTCCTTTCGTCTCCCATGTTAATCGAGTTCAGTATAAAGGTGACTTGTCCTGGGTTTTTACCGTCCCAGACTCCGCTCACACGCCCATGGTATCGAGAGGACCTTCCGATGGTATTAACAGAGTTGGAATTGTCTATAGAAACTAGCACTTCATCGAAGTTATTGACGCTCTTCTCTGTGCCCCATTCAAAACTTTTAACATTTCCACGAAAGGTCCATGTGAAGTTGAACGAAGAACCCAGAACTCCTGTCACTTTTCTTCCTCTATAGGAAGTTGGAAACCTCACCAGACACACTGCATATGAGAAAGATGATAACACTATTCACCTAAATTTTCTACTAACAAAAACGATTGAATGTATGATTGAATCACACCACGCCTAACTACATCAAAATAGGGGAAGGTGAAGCTAAATTTCATAGTATACTTTCTAATTTAATGAGACAAGTAAAAACTTGTTAGCTCAGTATTCCATTTACTACGCCACAAAATCCCAAGCATCAGTTCACTTCTAAATTGTGGAAGGGTTGTGAGTAAGAACTGGATAGATTTTGCTATGCGTGCGATGAAAATACAATGAATTGCAATTTGAATTTGGCAAGCACGATGATAAAATCGTTCAGTATAACCTTTTGCTTCTTCAGAATTTTTCTATCTATAACGTCAAAGCTTTTTCAGATCCAAGGGCTTGATGGTTAAATGGAAAATAAATTAATTTTATTCGACTTTCCGTTTGTTAACAGCCAGCTTTTAAAGCAGAATAACTTTCCCCTGAGTTTCTCTTTCTGATGCCTGTGATGTAATCAGCAACTTATTTTCTATCCTCGATAAGACATAAGATTTTTTTTTCTAAATTCATAACAAATTAGCACAAAATGCTTTTAGCTGATTAGAGGTGACGCTCAGTCGTTTATGAAAAACTACAAGAGGACTAGAAAAGCCCTTGTTCGCAAGAAAAAAATTGAAAGTTCCGGTTCAAAGAGTGCAATTACCTTTAGAGACATTCTCCAAACTATTTCTATGAATAATTTTCCATATAGGCGCTTTCATTTGCAATCATGATTACAACATAATTAACAGCCGCCTACTAAGAACGTTGTAGGATATTTCGGAATCAGTTTCCCAACATAGCTTATTATTCGAAAGTCATATTTAAGCGGGTTTTTTTGTCGATTTAACGAAGATGATTGTAATGAAAATCATATTGGCGCAAAGTTAAGCTCTTGGGTTTTATTTAGGTGTAAATTTTATGTAGTTTGGCTGTGGTGATTAAAAAAGAAGAGTCACATATCTTTACAACTTTTTATGGAAATTTGATCCAGCTTTTGCTATAAATTTCTCACAGATTCTTGCTCCGTTTGCGTTGAAAGTGTCTAATGATATTGACGAATGTATTGGCTAAAGAACCGTGTAAATGGTGCCTAGTTTGAATAGATTGATATAAAGTTAAAGGTGGTAAAAAAGGAGGCTTTGGTTCCCTGATCCCCCCCCCCCCCCCCCTTGCCGTATCAAACGACAAGAGTACTACCTTGAGATCTGAGAGTATTCGTGGGGCACTCCCCGGAGGTTGGCTACACCAGCTCGTGTTTGATCCCTGACGAACCTCCTCGACCTACCGGGGGTATCATCGAGTTACCAGCTCGAATTATTTTTGCCAGGATATTTACATATATACAACGGTATAACAATTAAAGTTTTAAAATTATATTTACACTTCTATCTACAGCAGTATTTACAATAAATAAAAGTTGTAATTGAGCAGTTTATATGTACAATTCTATTCAACTGAGGGTTGTAGAGGTCAGGATTTATTTGGAGACCCGCCTCCTTCGGAAAAAGTTTTTAACTTTTTAATAGCACCTGACCTCTCCTTTCTGGGCCAAGATATGTTTTAACACGTTATCTTCCCGTAACAAAGCAATACTTTCTTGCCTCAGCGATCGCTCACGGCCTGCGTGACGATTCTGTGAAGCGTCTAGACTGGAGTCATTTTCAAAGGGCAAGTCACCCTGTCTGGAAAATTGGGAGGCCCTGGCACTGTTCGTCCGGAGGCGGACAAAGTCACTGATCTCTTTAATCATGCTGAAGTCTACCACGTGGCGCCTAACGTGGAGATCTGTCCTGCAGACGTTTCTGACCTCATGGCGCGTCATGATCAGGAGCTGTTTTAACACATAATCTTCCCGAAACAAATAGCAATACTTAATAACCCTCCTATCAAGAAGCGCCCCTGCTGCCTAAAAAATCTCCGTCAAGTGCTTCTTGATGGTCCCAGACCTGAAACATTGTTCATCATCTTTAACGAATGATTGGTTCTCTTCTTCCTGGGCAAAGTGAGGCCTGATGTTACTGGTGTAAATTGACATCCACCTGTGCAGCGTTTTATCTGCCGGACCTTGGTGGCTCGTTGTCATGTGATGGTCGACAAGCAACGTCCACGTCTTTGTGGCCCTACAGCAAACTGCCTGGTCGAAACGCTGCTCAAGCGCGTTCTCTAGTGGCCCAGGTCGAGATGCAGATGTCCCTTCTGTAGATGGTGTCCATGTCCACTGCTAGGACAAACTAAAATGTTCTGTATATTTCAATTTCATAGACAGCGTTGACAAATTGGCAAAAGTAATCTAATTACCGCAAATTTAAATTATTTCCTTAACGTTCAAATAACCATTGGACTTAAGAAGATCAAAATCCATTGCATTCTGTTAGTGTGAGAGAGATTCGATGGAAGTGCATTTTTGGAGCTAATTTTAGCCTTATACCCCGTGATTTGATGTGGGGGCCCTAATACTCCAAGGATTAGACGGGAACCCGAACTACTTTGGATTCTTGAATAACTCATTGACCCTCACAAAAAAATTTCTTGAAAGAAATCGGTGTGATGGCATGTGTCACGCCTGCCCGGCCCTCACATGAACAGACTCTTAATCCATTAATTCTCTTATATGTTTACTTATTAGTTGTTTTTGTTGGTTTTATTTTGTGTAATCAGTTGGTAATATGTAACACCTAGAGCTACCAATACGAAGCTTTGCTGCTGTCATAACTGAAGCGAGTGTATGTGTTGCTTTGAGCGTCACAAGCATCATTGGAAACCGTCTGGTTTGTATAGTAGCATACAGAAACACAAAACTGCAATCAACTACCAACCTCTATGTCATTGCTTAAGCAGTCAGCGATCTGCTATGTGAAACAGCGGTAATGCCTTTAGCCTCTGTAACTGATTATTGGAAGGTGGAATTTGATCGATTCCGTATACCAAAATCAAGGGTTTTTTTTGGTATATTCAGCACTGACGTGACCCTGGCAACTCATGGTTTAATCGCGTTCAACCGATAATCATTAAAGTAAGCAGAACCGTAGGATTAATCGAAAAATTACGACACTTTCTGTCAACGCATACCCTCTTAAATATATACTAAGCTCTTTAGCTCCTTACCTAACATACGGTCTGACAGTATGGGATCAGGCTTGTAAATCTTACCTTGACAAGCTCCTAAAGTTGCAGAAACGAGCTCTTCGCTATTTCAGATCTATTTCAAGATATATCTAATGTTCATTCTTACAATACACGTTCTTCTGCCTCTAATAACT
The DNA here is from genome assembly GCF_964200805.1 of Pocillopora damicornis. Taxonomy (NCBI): domain Eukaryota; kingdom Metazoa; phylum Cnidaria; class Anthozoa; order Scleractinia; family Pocilloporidae; genus Pocillopora; species Pocillopora damicornis. Next base: position 7,360,893 of record NC_142680.1, on the reverse strand, counting down.
TCTATACCAAACCTTCTGGGCTATCCGTTCAAGCGAATTCCTTCTCTCGAATAGGAGTAAAAGTGTGGAATGTAATACCTCAAGCAGTAAGAAATCTTTCCAAAAATGCGTTTAAAAGAAAACTCAAACAAATTTTATTCAACATATTACGTTCCCAAGACTCTTAAAAAGATTTATCTGAGATTTTACAAAATCTAAAATCCTGGTAATACTTCTCCTGATCTGTCCTGACTATTTTTATAAACAATAGCTGTACCTTTAATATTTTAAATTAGGTCAATGTAACGATTTTTTTTCCTCTACTATTTTGGTGCATTTCGAAAGCAATTCCAGAACCTGCTCGTTGTCACCGTGAAAGGGCAAGAGATCTGCGAAATGTAGCTGCCTTAATTAATGAGAAGGAAATTGCAAAACATGAGGGCGAAGCAAACGTACAAGTCTTGTAGATTTTCAAAGTTTCTAATATAACATCCTATCCGCTAAAAGTAGAAGGGAACGTAACTTGTGTAATGTTTCGCAGAAATGTTCATGATATTTCCCGCTATAATTGTCGAATTAGTACAAACATATCAGAATACAGTAAGTTGGTAGAGTATATTCCTCGTATGCCAGATCTCTTCAAAGGAAAATTTTTAATCCTATATACACTGTATCAGAACAGAAACCACCAACACCCTCCCTTCCCATAGGAAAAAAAACAGAACCAGGAAATTTCTACGTATAGGAAAATATATGAATGCGCACTTTTGATTAAGACCCCATTCACACCAGCAAAAAACGTTTTATTAAAAGGGATTCAGTGTGATGAAATTCAGAAACGGAGAACTGAGAAACTGAACTCTCGATAATATTTAAGTTATCGCTGACTTATAATTCATTGTGCTAAACTTGAAGTCGACAGATGTAAATAAACTCATAATCATTCGAATGAATAAACGGCTCCTCAAAAATCATTATCACTAATCTCTTCATGATTTCCTAATAGCAGTTAAATTTTCAAGTGTTATATTAGAACCTCAAGCATCTTTTTTAATCGTTGAGTGACAACGGCTTTAAACTCTGGCCCCTATCCATCGGATAGTGAGGCTTTATGAGTAAGTAAATATGCTAAAAGGGATAATTTCCACATGAAATAAGTAATTTGACATAAATAAAAGATTAAGTTGCACTTTACCGGCCTCAAAATGTGGTATTAGTATTCATGCGTCCATTTTTAAGATAGCTACGCGTAGGAAACTTTTGTGAGTCCCTCAAGGATCGTCGGCCATTAGAAAATTTAAAGTCAATTCAGTCATGATTCAGAAAAAAAAAAATTAATCCTTTCACGCACTCAGGAAAAAGGTTGATATTATGACGCGCCGCCTTACCCGTGACATTTTTATGACAAAGGACGCTATTTGAGACGACATGTTGCCGCTTCTACTTATTTTGTCTGGGTGTGAGCTTGGGTCTTGAAATAAATTTATCTCATGAAATTTTCTTTATTTAGGGACATTTTTTATGACAAAGGAAGCTATATAAGACGGTATTTTGCTGCTTCTATTTAGTGAGATTGTGTCTTGAACTAATTTTATCTCATGAAAAAAAAGTTATTTACATCAGAAATTTATCCGTGACTCTTGATGGCACAATTCTAAAACCGCTTTTGTCTCCCCAAACCTAGATTTAGTAAGGAAGATTGATTACAAAGACCTTTAAGCTGTTCTCTACATTGTTAGGCTTCATAGGTGCGGTGTCCAAGGAAGCAAATTTAATATTCACAAAATTACGAGATAACCAACGACATATAACCTACACACAAAAGTCTCGTATTCGGCGCACGCCTAACCTTAACTATCGTCTCAACATTAGCATTTGTAATTTGACGAGTACAGGACATTTTCACCAGTATGCCACTCCTTGACAACTATGTTACAATAGGGATAAAGAAAACTTGTTTCACTTCACGTGTTCGTGAAAGACAAGCGGACAAAAACATAAACTAAAGGACAGTAGTGAGCAGAAATAAGAAAATAAGCCACGCCCTTCGATGAATCGCAATTTCCTGCTCTGACTCGAAAAAGGAAAGGAAGAATTTTTATCGTAGAATCTTTTTTAGTGGTTATCCCTGCGCACGCCAGGCTATCGCGTCCTATTTGAGTAAACACAAGCTTTTCGAAATATTCAAAAGTTATTCATGATCATATGATGAAATGCTAATTGACTGAGTCAAGTCATACATAATCCTAATTTACAAATATGAAGTTACCGTTTTTCCCAAGTTAGAAATCTTTGTTAAACACCGCAGTTTATATGATAGTTTACATTAATCAGTCGGACCAGCTGAATTTTCACAACTTCAGTGTTTTTCTAGCAAAATGACAGTTTTTTCAAGGGCTTGAGGGCTATGCCGAATAATAGACAATTCATTCTTTTTTAATACCTCGCCTTTCAACTTACCCCCTGTTACAAGTTACACGTGACAATAGGCCAGTTATGTAATTAATAAAAATGCTAATGAAAATTCGCAATCAAGCTTACGCAAGTAAAGAGTAATTTTCTGGGTTATCTTTCAATGAAAAAGAAAAAGTATTTCGAAAACGGCAAACTTATATACACTTTGGCAGAATAAAAAAAATTATTTTTTTTCTTGAAATCATAGTTAAACATACAGATGTTTTAGTCTTTACTGCATTTGTTTAGGCTTTCGTTCAGCAATTGTGTGTCTTGCAGACGTCACTATGAGGAAGTTAAAAATACATCAAAAAATCCTGGCCCTTCCGCTGTTACCTTAACTCGCAGCCAGCTGTTCCTTGAAGCAAACAAAATGAGAGCTTTAGAGTTCTTTACTAGCAATTTTCAGAAATTTGGTCGAGCTCCCTGATTCTAATCGTGAGACAAAGTTTAAAGCTAACGGCGCCACAGATAAATTCAGCAGCACATTCGTGACTTTATCAATCACCGAAGTAAGATGATTATTTTTCTTCAAATATTTTTATTTTTGGTGTGGGAAACAGGGAGTGTCGTAATCTTCGATCTTTCTCAAGTAAAGTAGTGAAACTCCATATGTACATTTATTTATCAATTGCTCTCGCCATCTTTACGGAAAGTCATTAAACACCGCACCACACTCTTACTTGTGATAAACAACTTTTCGAGTGTTTTCCCAACGTTCCGAGTGGGGTATTACGCTGGTCAACCGACAGAAAGTGTGGTTTATTGCTTTTATAAAATAAAATTAAAACAAAACACATATATGTGTCAAATTTCTCTGGGTTACCGATGCAATAGACAATAGGTTTTTGACCAATCTCGTTTATTTATAAAGCCTGATAACACAACGGTCTGGGAAATGTTGAAATAACAAATGTTGGATGAACGAAAGTTTTCAGGCCTTAGGCAAAAACAATAATCCATTAGTAGTTGTGTCTTTCAGACCTATTACAAACAGCTTTCCCCCTCACCTGCAGCTGTCACTTTTTTATGTAAGAAAAGAATAAAAAAGGCGTCGATTTTGTACGTATTGGAAAAGACAAGTATAAAGCAACCTATAAAGGAGCCTAAGTTTTTAAAGAAACTGTGGTGCTGCGACGGCAGGGAAAAGCTGACGTTTGACCGGCTTTAGGAACATCTCGCTCGATTCTGTGTATGAAAGCTGGAAGTTACAAAGACCCTCTTTGAAAACAGTTCTAAAAAGATTACTTTTAATTTTAAACTGATTAATAAAGCCTTATTTACCATGTTTCCATCTATCAACACTGAATTCAGGGTAGACTGAAAACGCAAAAGAGTTTCAGAAATAGAATGACATATCTTGACATTTCCCTTAATGGTGCCCCAACCGAAGGCAATAAATGATGACTGTTTTGTGTAGAATCCAACCTTTTATTTTTCTTTGGTCAATTCTATTCAGACGTTGTCAAAATGGTATCCAGTTACCTCGCCACCAAGCAGACTCGCCACCAGCGAACTCGCCACCAAGGAACGATCTCGCCACCAACGTACTCGCCACCAACGTACTCGCCACCAAGCGAAGTCTTCTCGTCTAACACGTCTAACACTTCGCTTGGTGGCGAGTACGTTGGTGGCGAGATCGTTCCTTGGTGGTGAGTTCGCTGGTGGCGAGGTAACCGGTAACCGCCTCACGATGTAGTCACGTGTGATGCAGATCGCGACGTTTCGACTGCATACTGCTAGTCTTATTCAAGCGATGAGGTCGACTGGTCATGCGGGATCTTATAAAGCATGATGCTCTGCCGTGATTAGTTGTTTTTTTTTTCAACAGCTCTATGATAATAATAAATCATCATATAAATAGATAAAAGATGTAAAGCTTAAGCTGTAATGGGAAAAAGCTAAATTAATTCTGTAAATTAGAAATCGATCGAAGACTCCCAATACCCGCATTATCGATCAGCTATGGTCTCAAACTTAATTCAAGTCCATTTAGAAGGGAAAATCTTGCCCAAAAAAAAATTATGCTATTCTCCTCAACTACAATTCAATTAGGAGTGTTTTCTTTTATTAATCTAGTTCGAGAGAGACAAGCGGGTAAAATTAGTCTTCAGGGCTCCTACTGATGGATTAATTGGGGGTACTGTGTTTTACTAATTTAGCTCAAGAGAGACAAGTGCGAAACAGGGCTCCTACTGATGCATCGATTGAGGGTGTTTTGTTTTACCAATTTAGCTTGGGAGAGACAAGCGGGAAACAGGGCTCCTACTGATGCATCGATAGGGGGGCATTGTGTTTTACTAATTTAGCTCGAGGGAAACAAGCGGAAAAAAGGGCTCCTACTGATGGATTGGTTGGGGGTGCTGTGTTTTACTAATTTAGCTCGGGAGAGACTAGCGGGAAACAGGGCTCCTGCTGATGCATCGACTGGGGTGTTGTTTTTTACTAATTTAGCCCAGTGGAGACGAGCGGGAAACAGGGCTCCTACGGATGGATTGATCGAAAGTATTGTGTTCACTAATTCAGCTCGAGAGAGACAAGCGGGAAACAATAGTCTTCAAGCAACTGAAACGACCACCTGAGCCTTGAATTAAATTAAGGTGTCTGTCTGTGTAAAGCAAACAGTTGTTTTTTCCATGCCAAGTACGCTTGATTAAAAATACCACTGAAGAGAATTGGGAGTTGCCATAATAGATTTGTATTGAAAATAACTTTACTTTTAAAAATATTTTGTATACGTATCGAGTCAAGCCCAATTGCCTGTTTTAGTAATTAGATGTCACCACTGATAAAAATTGCTGAGGGAAGTCACAAGACATGCAGTATTGTATAGTTTACTTGAGTAAATTTTCGAAATTAACGATCTATTTCGTAAACCGTGGGGATTTATGTAAAATTTAACAGTGCAGCAACATTTTCTTTTTCTACAAACTCCCGTTCAAAGAATCTTCACAGAAATCTGTTTTTTTTCGGATTGCATAAAGTTTTCTCTTATCTTTGATTATCCCGGCACACTGTCAAGGAAGAAAACAACAACACGAGCTCTCTAGAGAATTAAACTGCTACTGAGCTATTTTACCGTCAACTAAGTATTTCACTTACTTTAACGTGAGATGATTTCATGGTCGCTACTCAAATGAGAACTTTCTAAAAGGTTCATAGGAATTAACACCCGAGGCTAAAAAATAATCAAACCTAGAAAAAAAAAACTTTCGATAATAGGTTTAGATCTTGGAAGCTAAACAAAATCATCGTCCACTCCAAATTACTCAGTTGATTTCAGTCAAGTTGTACCTTTCGTTCTCTTGTGATCAATTCTTTAAGGCGAAAAGTTTGGGATACCCATCATTTCTTAATCGAAAGAATTTCATGTTAGGAAATAAAAAAAAGGAACTCCCGTTTTTTTGTTGATAAATTTGAGAAACTTTTTCGGGCAGAATCTTCCCCTGTTATTCCTGGACAAAATGTGAAACGTATGGTGAGTTCTACCTGAATGAGTTCAACTGCACGTTTATAACTTTACCAAGCACCCTACGTTACTGAAAAATCTTTTAACAGTGGGAAATTGGAGGCGAAAAAATCTTCACACTAATAGGTTAGTTGAGACTCCCGTTGTACATAAATTAAATTATCAATTTTCTCATCTTTGCGGAAGCGTGCCTGATCAGCCATAGGAAACCATTGGGTTGTAGGCCTCCAAGCTTTTGAAAGCTTTGAACTATTTCTCTGTATAATAACTCGTATCGATAACCAAATAAAACAGAAGATCTGTTGCTTCTATAGGTGGTAAACATTGTGGATCTAACTTTGCGTCGATCAATGTAGCGGGATTGATCCCCACGAGTGATATTTTTTCTAAATATTTTTGTTTAACATGTGACTCTAGTCTTTTTACATAGTCGCTTAAAATTATATTGCAAATATCTTCCTTTTTTCTTCCCTTTTGATGTTTTCAGAAATTTTGTCCAAATCACGCGACATATTATAAAGAATCACGCACCAAAACACTGCATTTTGACATATGCTAATATGCTTCTGCGACACCAATATTGCGGACGCCTAATTTGCATATGCTGTGACGTCACGTGAAAACCAAGAATAGACAGGCCTGGAAAATATTGATATAATCACTTGTGGACTGGTGGAGATGACACAAATGGAATCTAGCCGCTTTCCAAGAGAAACAAACATCCGCTGGTAGTTGCGTGATTGAGAATTATTGCAACCAGCCTTCTCTCTCACCTGTCACTTTTTAAGATTATCAATAAAGGGCAAAATTACTGAGCGCTGATTGGTTGAGAGAGAGGGCATTTTTTCTTAATCGAGGGCATTTTTAGTAATCATGAGAGGGCATGATTACCTGTTAATGATTGGCTAATCCGTTGCATAGCAACCGTTCGTTATCTTGAAATTTGTTAAAAATAGACTGCGCGCGTGATTTTCCTTCGTATAAATTTTGCCCTTTATTGATAAACAAGTAATCCCATGAGACCTCGTACTATTAAGGATTAATTGCACTTGAGTTTTCAAAATTTTGGAAAATTTTGAAAACTCTCGTGCAATTAATCCTTAATAGTACTTGGCCTCATGTGATTACCTATACTAATAATATTAAATCATTCAGCACTCCCTCTAAATTTCTCGACTGGCTTTGGAACACTTTTGCGGACACTGGGTGTTACCATTAAAAAAAATATTAAAACACCTCAAAATATACTGCGTAACTAAGGTAAGATAAGACAAAGTTTTATTATTACGTCTCTACATATTTTTGACCACATCTGAACAGGGTTTTTTTAAATTGTTTTTCATATCTGGCGTAGCACAGGTTCTTTTTGTAGAACCCTTAATTTTCAAATATTAAGATCGTATTAGGATGCGTATACTACAATACTGACTGACTCATTAATTTAACTTAAATTTATTTCAATTGTTACCGCGAATACCTTCGGTTATATAAGTGTCTAACCTTTAAATAGCAAGAATTAGTTCAAAATTAGATGGTCATATTTCGACATTGTATTATATGGTGTGTTGAGACAATTATTTAGTGACCAAAGTCCATTGTTGAATATTTCATCAAACAAATGACTTTTCATTTTAATTTCTTCTGAAGCATATCTTTCCAAATACAAATAACATATTTATTTGTATCTTGATTCATATCAAACACAGGGGAAACTATCAGCAAGATAGAGCCCTATTGAAAAAAATAAAAATCCAAAACCAACAACAGCAACAGAAACGTCTTTACGTCAGCCAATTTAAATTATCAACTCAAAACTTTAAATTTTAGACGCGTTTGTACGCAAATAGTAAGCAAAAGGAAACATAAAAGTATAAGGTGAAAGATGAGATAATAACTCTCGTTAAGGAGAAAACTGATTCCAAGTTTCGCGAAACGTACAACCTTGAAATAGAATGGTTGGAAAAAAGAACGCATTTCTTGAAATGAACAATGTTAACACTGAAATGCAAAATTCGAATGGTTGCCATGTCATTGTTATTCATTGAGTTCAACCCCGCTTTTGCTGAATGCTGTTTATTCTTTCTCGTCCTACACTAACATACATACTGCATCTCTTGAAGAGCACCTTTCTTATGTCTCTGATATATTTTTGAAATTTCGTTTTCTGGGACAAAGAAAATTTCACTTTCTTGGAAAAAGGACAGACAAATATATAAAAAAGAGCAGATTAGGCTTACGTGAGTTGAGAAACAACTAAATAATCATACATAGACAGCCTGCATTCGAGTCTAAGTAAACTTTATGCGAATCTTAATTTTATAAAAATCATCTCCTTTGGAAAGAAGAAAAATTATAGAAAATCTACCAACAGTGTATGTTGCAAAAAAATAAAATTATGTAGAAACTAAGTGACATTATTAGAAGGAAGCCTTGAAATTAAGCGGTGGTCAGCTTTAAACAAATGTGATACGCAAATGAGCTTCTTTCATGGAGTAGAAACAGAGTACAAAGTACCAAAGCAGAGAAAACGTGGCGCATACGGTTAATATCCTCGATCTAGGTAAATAATTGTGAACTGAAGAAGTTAGTCGAGATGTCGCGAACACTAACAACAATGAAGGTGAGCTACCAACTTCTTGTACCAGTCTTCTTCTTTTTGAGTCTACGGTGCCCAAGGCAACGTAGACTCCTTGTTATCGTGTCCGTGAGTCCGTCCGTGAAAATTCCCATCATTCATAGTGGCATTATATATGCAAGTTGTTACAATTACTCATTTGAGAAAACGGCTGAAAGCAAATTTCCAAGTAGTTGTTAGGACTCAAAATTCACTCCTCGCATCTATCACTCAATCATTCCTTCTCCTTCTACGCTAGCGTATAAGGCTTTCACGTGTTCAGTTAGAATTCCTGCACGGGCCTTAACTGAAAGCAATAAATTAGTCAAAATCTTAACAACCTGCCAAGAAATGATATGTATTTAACTGAGACTAGAACATTTTACGGATGAATGAAACAAAGAACACCATAGACTCGCGTATCCACTGGGTGCTTGAATGAACGACAGCTCAGTGAGGGATATAAGCATTAGACGAGTCTTGTTCTTCGTGGCCGCTGGCTTTTTGTGTTGCTGGATACCAATGTGGGCACTTGCACTCTGGATGCGTTTTTCCCCAGAAACCTGTCCTAGAGCTGATTGACGTCTTTTTGTCTTATCTGAGTGCTTCAGTAAATCCACTTATTTATACTTTCGCAAATAGCGAGTTCAGAAGGGAATTTCGCAAATTTCGAGTGCCCCTTTTTTCCCATCTCTCCTTTATAGGTAATTATATGAGCAAAAATTTCGTTGATGAACAGCCTCTGCCGTCGTTAATAATGCTCGAGCATGTGTATGTGCTAAAAAAAGTCTACTTTTGTCAATATATAGTCAAAGTACGCAAAAAAAGATTATTAACATATAAGCCTAGCTTGCATTTGCAGATCATTTACGTTTTCATTTATCGAGTCAAGCCCAATTGCATGTTTTAAAAACTAGATGACACCGCTAATAAAAATTGCTGAGGGAAGTCACAAGGCATGCAGTATTGTATAGTTTCCTTAAGTAAATTTTCGAAATTAACGATTTATTTCGTAAACCGTAGGTATTTATGTAAAATTTAACAGCACAGCAACATTTTCTTTTTCTACAAACTCCCGTTCAAAGAATGTTTACAGAAATTTGTCTTTCTCGGATTGCATAAAGTTTACTCTTATCTTTGATTATCCCTGCACACTGTCAAGGAAGAAAACAACAACACGAGCTTTGTAGAGAATTAAACTGCTACTGAACTATTTTACCGTCAACTAAGTATTTCATTTACTTTAACGTGAGATGATTTCATGGTCGCTGCTCAAAAGAGAGCTTTCGAAAAGGTTCATAGGAATTAACACCCAAGGCTAAAAAGAATTAAACTTGGAAAAAAAAAAACTTTCGATTATAGTTTTAGATCTTGGAAGCTAAACAAGATCATTGTCCACTCCAAATTACTGAGGTGATTTCGGTCAAATTGTACCTTAGGAAATAATAAAAAAAAGTAACTCCCGTTTTTATGCTGATAATTTTGAGAAACTTTTTCAGGCAAAATATTTCCCTCTTAATGTGAAACGTATGGTGAGTTTTACCAGAATGAGTTCAACTTTACGTTTATAACTTTACCAAGCACCCTAAGTTACTGACAAATCTTTCACCAGTGGGAATTTGGAGGCGAAAAAAATCTTCCCTCGAATGGGTTGGTTGAGACTCCCGTTATACATAAATTAAATTATCAATTCTCTCAGTCATCTTTGCGGAAGTGTGCCTGATTAGCCATACAATGGATAGGCCTGGAAACTATTTAAATAATCACTGGTGGAGGTGACACGGATGCAATCTGGCCGCTATCCAAGAGAAACAAACATCAGCTGGTAGTTGCGAGATTGAGAATTATTGCAACCAGCCTTCTTTGTCACTTGTCACTTTTTAAGATAATGATAATGAATCATTCAGCAATCCTTCTAAATTTGTCGACTGGCTTTGGAACGCTTTTGCGGACACTGGGTGTTACCATTAAAAAAATATTAAGATACCTCAAAGTGTACTGTGTAAAATAAGGTAAGATAAGGTAAAGATTTATTATTACGTCTCTACATATTTTTGGCCACATCTAAAGAGGGTTTGTTTGAAATTGTTTTTCATATCTGGCGTAGCGCAGGTTCTTTTTGTAGAACCCTTAATTTTCAAATATTAAGATTGTATTAGGATGCGTATACTACAAGACTGACTGACGCATTAATTTAACGAAATTTATTTCAGATTTTTTTACCTCGAATACCTTCGGTTATATAAGTGTCTACCCTTTAAATAGCAAGAATTAGTTCAAATTAAATTTTCATATTCGACATTGTATTATATGATATTAAAGTAGTATGAAAAATAATGCAATCGATTATCGCCGAATATCGTGGTTCATTCCTCCGAGATATCGCCGATTATTGGAGATATATCTTTGCATTTTGTCGCCAAGAGAGAACGATAAATCGACGAGACGGCAACACTTCAGCAGGCAAGTAAATTTTTCTGGGAAAACAGTAAGTGATTCATATCATACATACGACCGACCTGAAGCTATATACTTGATTGTAAATGTGCATTTAAGGTCCGTAACAATTAAAATATAGAACTTTTTTAGTTTATCTCGCCTTCGTCAAACAAAAGCACTCCGCCCAAAGTAGGTTACAGTGATTTCACCAGTTCATCACAATAGCTTAGATAACACAGTATATACGTTACAATCTAAAGAGCACAAGCGTCACGAATGATGAAACCAATTCCAGCGAACTGATTATTAAATTCGTAATCACCTCCTTAAATCTGCTTTTTTTCATCAAAACCCTCTAGCTGTTTCCGAGTTTCATCAAGTCTCTGTGCGATGAAATTAAGGGCCATAATGATTTTTGTTCGAGTCTTTAAACAACCCTTCTGTCGTATTTATAATAAGTCTAGAGGATCACGTACCGGTTTGAAATAAAATGTGCAAAACGATGAATAGAAGAATAAATAATGAAAAGAAAAAAATCCGTCGCCGCTTCGCGAAAACCTGAGAGCGGTGAAGGAGCTTGCTATGGACTTAGGTAGTGAAAAAAAGGATTGTTATTTTCCTTGGTCGCGGCCGCACTTGACAAGTAAAGCGGGTTATTTCTAATAAATCAATCGCTTTTGTCGGCTTTTAATCGAACAGAAGCTGCGTTAACGGTAACCAAGAAGTTAACGTAGAACATGAGTGCAGAGAAAGGAATCGAAAAGAAAGAAAGAAGCGAGAAAATAAAATCGTGGCCCTCGAATTCTGCATTTTTTTGGTTTCCCATGATGTCAAGTTCACCCACTTCATAACCTAGTTCAGTGCCGCCGTTCAAAAGAAATTCCCTTTATTGCATCTTAACTGACCTTTTACCGAGTTAAATTTTTCGAAATTTTAACCAGGTTTCAATGAAATTAACCCAATGAAATATCTTATTGCGGCCGCAGCCACCAGTTTAGCTATTGTATTACTTGTCCATCGATTTACTCAATCGATTTACTTATTCATACGTTCTTAAATTTTAAATTATTAATTAAACTTTTAGGGAGAAAAGATGTCAAACCTAGAGTTACTAAGCCGAAGCTTACCTGTTGTCATAACTGAGGCAAGTATTTGTATTGCATTGAGCATCACAAGCATCATTGGAAACAGTCTTGTTTGTATAGCAACATATAGAAACCCAAACTTGCGATCAACTTTCAACCTGTACATCATTGCCATAGCAGTTAGCGATTTGCTGTGTGCAACAGTAGATATGCCGTTAGCTTCTACAACACTGATCATTGGAAAATGGGTCTTCGGCGACGCTGTATGCCAGATTCAAGGTTTTGTTGATGTGCTCACCTTTAACGTTACCCCAGCAACCCTTGGCTTGACGGCGTTTAACCGTTACATGAAAATTGTGAAGACAAACCATTACAATAAGATTTTTTCGACTCGCAAATCCAAGATGTGGCTGATTTGCTTGTTGCTTACCTTTGCACTTTATTTGATCATTGCACGATTCACAAATTGGTTACAGATTAAATTTGTCCAAAGCTACGCAGTGTGCGCTTTTGTTTTCCCAACTAGTGAAAGTCTAATCGTTCATTATTGTACCACTGTGGGACTGCTTTTTATTTTACCGTTGTTTATCGGTATTTTCAGTTATTATAAGATATATCTTAAAACCCACGAGCATCAACAAATGTGGTATCATCGCTACAGAACAGAAGTGAAAATGGTGTAGTGAGAAGCTCGGTGAAAGAAACAAACATTAGTCGAGTGTTATTGTTTGTGGCCGCGGGATTTTTGTGTTGCTGGATACCAATGTGGGCACTTGTTCTCTGGTTTCGTTTTTCTCCCGAAACTAGCCCAAGAATTGCAGCCATGCTATCAATGCTTTGCTTTTATTTGAGTGCTTCAGTAAATCCTTTTATTTACGCAAACTGCTGTCTCGCTACTATCGAAAGGCAAGAATTGCTGACAACGAAGTCAATGTAGGTGAAGAATAAGAAGATCCTTTATAAAGACTAAGATCCTTCATAAAGGTCAAGAGGAATTTATTCTAATTGCTTCTTTTTTATTCTTTTTATTGCTTGTCGTTTCAATAATTTTTGATGAATATTCTAGATTTCTTCATTTGATATATTTTTTAATGGCCAGTACGGCATTCCAATCTTAGCAGTATATAGGAAGTTTTTCACCAAGAATCAAGTGAGACGGCCCTGTTTATCACCAAAAAAAAAGTCCTGGAATTACAAAATGTTCACTAGTTTATCAAACCTTTTTGAAGAGGTGGTGGGACTTACAAATAACTTACTAGTTAGGAATTACAAGTTTTATGTCGATTGTGTCAAATAAAAGTTTGTCGACGACCTACTTAGAAAAGGCGAACTAACTATTAGAAAAAGGTAATTAGAACAAGGATATTGAGCTGGTGAGTATTTGTGTACTGGTCTTGATCAACTTCCAAAAAGAGTGATCACTCTGATAAAATTAATTGTAATTGTTTGTTTTTGAAGTTTTAAAGTGGCCAAAGTTACGACATTTTTAATTGTACAAGCCAAAATCAGTCACGTTTTAACTTACGCTGAGATAACTGAAGCATTCGTGGCACCTTTTCACGCGCACGATACAATGAGTGGAAACAATCCTGGAGTGAACAAAATCGTCACTACTAGAACTGTTTTTAGCGATGGAGAGACTTTCAAGTAACTTATCAAACATGAATAACAAGATTTCTGTTTACTTTGAGGAGTAAAATTTTGTCTAAGACCTACTAGGGGGATGCGTGACAACTGTTAAAAAAGAAAATTAGAACTAGGCTATTGAGCTGGTGAGTATCGTGCCTGATCTTGTTCCATTGTCGATAAAGGAGATCTCTCTGAAAGGAAAAACTATAATTGTTTTTATTGAAGTTTTAAAAGTGGGCAATGAGACAAAGTTTTTAATTATATAAGTCAAAATTATTATGCTGAGACGAATGACACATTTGTGACACTCTGATCATATTGGCTGATAATTAAGGGAGTTAGCGAAGAGCTTTGTGATTTATTTATAGGGTACTTTAAGTATTATAAGACTTGCAGATCCTAAAACAGACCACCCCGCTAACTTAAGAATACAACTCCATAAGGTAAGTGATGTTTTTTGTTCTAAATAGCGTTACTTGTTGCATTATTAATAGTTCGGTGGCTGTGCTTGCCTTTTTTCACTCCATCTTTGGCGAGTCAAAACTCAGAAAGTATGGTGTAGCTCTTTATTGTGTAAATCGGCCGAAAAAAAGTTACAAAGCAGATAGATAGAAGAAATTTTAATGGTGTAATAAATATTGCGTGCAGTTCAGCTTACAGCGTACGAATAACGTGTACAGTTGAGCTGTTACATTTATGAAAAATTGATCGTCGAATCATGAAAACCTTTGCTTGGGTTAAACAAAGGACGACATCGCATGAGGCAACAACTTAGAAGGAGCTTTCAGAATGCCTTTATCAATTAGATACCTAGGCTCCTTAATTGCATGTACATCACCACAGGGAGCAATCGACAAATTAATATTTTTCATGAATGAATAAAATATATCATATAAGTCCCTCGCCTAACGTCAGGTACCCGTTTAGCCCTTTAACTCCCAATATCTGATTGTTAATCGTCCCCTCTAGCTTTTATACCGTACTGCTGATTGCGGACGACTCAGGCTAACTCGTGCAATGGATTTGCAAAAGGCCAAAAAGACTTTAGACCCAAGAATGAATTGATAAATGTTACTTGCGGACGGACTATGCCTATCTTTTTCCTTTTCCATTCCTTTTCTCTTCTTTTTCCTTTTTTTTAATTTCAATCTACATTCTTCTTCAAATGATATGCTTTCTTATCGTTTCATAAGCCAATCACCAAAGCCCAGCATTTGCCTTTCCTTTACCTGCTTCTGAAGTAAAAACTATACCTGGTTGTAAAAGCAAAATGGTACTGACTGCATGGTAACAAACATATTTCAAATATACCAAGAAGTGTCGATTTCCTCCAATAGTAGAATAAAATGCTCATGGATGGCAATGTAAGTTTTACTTTAAATTAAAATTGATAAAGAAAAGTCGAAGTGCAGGGGCGAGACCTTGAACAAACGTGATCAAAATATAAGTTTGCCCCTTCATTAGTTAACTTAAGTACATAAGTCTGCAGGTATAAGAAAGAATCTGTTTTTATTTTGTTTTTTTGTTTTTTTTTTATGTTTGTTTTCTTTTTTAATTGGATTGAAAAATATTACAGAATTTTCACGAGAATCATTCTAATTCCACTTTAAAAACCTGATCAATAACTCTAAAAGATTCTAAAATCAGCTGCACTGTGATGGAAAAGAGGACATACACAGAATCTTCATATACACGAACTTTAATTAACTGACAAGATGAAGCATTCTTGATTACAGTCACTGTGCGGCTTTCTTCCTCGAGTAAAAAAGACTCAGAATAATTTATATGTTATATAAATACCCTTTTTATTCATTGCAAGCAATGCCTTAAAGTAAAAGAATTGCAAAAATGCTGAAGAAACGCTGGTAGATTTAAGAGTGTGTGAAGGCCGCTAACTAAAAAAAAATCGGTCATTAGTAGCTGCGTAGTTTAGACTTCTAGCAACCAGTTTTCTTTGTTAGCTGTTCCTTTGTAAGAAAAAAAATAAAAAAGGCCTTGATTTTGTACGTATTAACACAGACAAGTGTACAACACCCATTTTAAAATTTCTTATGGACTGACTTTGAAAAGTTTTGCGCAATTCGAAGTTTTACCACTGGGAATTATTTAAACCCCTTTAAGAAAACTGGTTAGGTGAGATAACACATTTTTTCGTTAAAGATGTTGCTTTTAACTATTATTTATTTTCAAGTATTTTGGAAACTGATTAGGAAGACCTTTATTTATCCGTTGATTCACACTAAATTCAGGCTGAAATGACAGCAAGAATTAAGAGTTTTAGATATGCAACTTCATATACTTCAACACTTGTTTCTCTGATGCCATAACCGAAACCAAAGAATAGCAAGCGTTTCGTAAAAATGCACTGAATAACATATGCAAATCAACGTCTTCTGTTACAAGAAAAATATCAGGCAAGTAAGAATTTCGACACTTGTTTGTATGATAATATGACTGAAGCGAAAAAATTGGTGCCAGCAGCTGCTATCTTCAATCAAAGCAAAAAGTGAAGTGAAGTCAATGGAACTGAGTTTTCAACGGTATTATTCTGATGAAGATCATAATGTATCCAAACTGAAGAAATTCAGTGTAGACGGACCATGGTTACAAGAATGAAGAGGTTCAGACAGAGAGCGTAACGTTTCGACATTTGCTTGCATCACAACATGACTGAAGACAACAAGCAGTAACGGTTTTGTTTATAAAACCTTTTAATGTGTATTTTTTTCTTTTTATGTTCCTTTATTCAAGTGTTTTTAAATACATAATTTTTCGCCTGTAGATACCGACAAACACATTTAGAGAAGGGAAGAATAGCAAATTCTATTTGGAAAGCAAGCTTTGACAAGCCAAAATTTTCTGTTTATTTCAATTTTATAGACAACGTTGGCAAATTGGCAGAAGTTATATCAAATTACCCCAACTTTAAGGAATTGTTTCCTTAACGTTCAAACAACCGTTGGACTTAATAAGATTAAAATTCATTGCATTCTGTTAGTGTGAGAGAGATTCGTTGGAAGTGCATTTTTCGAGCTAACCAGTTAGCCTCACGCCCTAGTGATTTGATGCGGGGGCTCTAATACCCCTAAGGATTACCAAATTACTACAACTTTGGGAGCCCGAACTACTACTAAGTTTGAAAGAAATCGGTGAGATGGCATGTGTCACGCCTGCCCGGTCCTCACGTGGACATACTCTTAACCAGTCATGCTCTTTTACTTACCCAAGTAGAGAGAGTCAAATCGTTCATTATTGTATCGCTGTCGGATTGCTTCTTGTTTTACGCTTAAGTATCGGTATTTTCAGTCATTACAAGATATTTCTCAAAACTAAAGAGCATCAACATGATGTAGTCTAGTCGCCACAGAACAGGACTGAAAATGGTTCAGTAACCAACTCAGTGAAAGAAATAAACATTAATTAGGTTCTGTTGTACGTGGCTGCAGGCTTTTTGTGTTGCTGGATACCAATGTGGGCACTTACACTTTAGTTTCGATTTTCCTTTGAAACCTGCCCAAGAATTGCAGCTTTGCTGGCAACTTTTCTCTATTATTTTAGTGCTTCTGTAAATTCCTTTATTTACAATTTCACAAATGGCACATTCCGAAAGCAATTCCAGAGCCTGCTTTGTTGTCACCGTGAAAAGGCAAAAGATCTGCAAAATGTAGCTTCCGTAATTAATGAAAAGGAAATTGCAAAACAGGAGGGCGAAGCGAACGTACAAGTTTTGTAGATTTTCAAAGTTTCTGATATAACATCCTATCCGCCAAAAGTAGAAGGGAACGTAACTTGTGTAATGTTTCGCAGAAATGTGCATGATATTTCCCGCTATAATTGTCGAATTAGTGCAAACATATCAGAATACAGCAAGTTGCCAGAGTATATTCGTTAGTCGTATTCCAAATCTCTCTAAAGAGAACTTTTTAATCATTTATACACTGTATTAGAACCGAAACCACCAACACCCTTCCTTCCCATCGGAAAAGAAACAGAACCAGGTAATTTCTACGTATAGGAAAATATATGAATGCGCCCCTTCGATAAAGACCCCATTCGCACCGGCAAAAAGTGTTTAGTAAACGGGATTTAGCGTGATGAAATTCAGAAACGGAGAACTGAAAAAACTGAACTCTCAATAACATTTAAGTTATCGCTGTCTTGTAATTCATTGTGCTAAACTTGAAGTCGACAGATGTAAATAAACTCATAATCAATGGAATGAATAAACAGCTCTTCAAAAATCATGATCACTAATCTATTCATGATTTCCTAATAGCAGTTAAAATTTCAAGTGTTCAGTATTAGAACCTCAAGCATCTTTTTTAATCGTTGAGTGGCAACGGCTTTAAACTCTGGCCCCTATCCACCGGAAAGAGAGGCTCTATGAGTTGGTAAATATACTAAAAGGGAATTTCCACATGAAATAAGTAATTTGACATAAATAAAAGATTAAGTTGCACTTTACCAGCCTCAAAATGTGTTATTAGTATTCAGGCGTCCATTTTTAAGATAGCTACGCGTAGGAAACCTTTACGAGTCCCTCAAGGATCGTCGGCTACCAGAAAATTTAAAGTCAATTCAGTCATGATTCAGAAAAAGAAAATTAATACTTTCCCGCACTCAGGAAAATGTTGATATTATGAAGAGCCGCCTTACCCGGGATATTTTTATAACAAAGGACGCTATTTGTGACGACATGTTGCCGCTTCTAATTATTTTTTCCAAGTGTGAGCTTGGGTCTTGAAATAAATTTATCTCATGAAATTTTCTTTACCAAGGGACATTTTTATGACGAAGGACACTATATAAGCCGGAATGTTGCTGCTTCTATTGAGTGAGATTGTGTCTTGAACTAATTTTATCTCATGAAAAAAAAGTTATGTACATCAGAAATTTATCCGTGACTCTTAATGCCACAATTCTAAAACCGCTTTTGTCTCCCCAAACCTAGATTTAGTAAGGAAGATTGATTACAAAGACCTTTAAGCTGTTCTCTACATTGTTAGGCTTCATAGGTGCGGTGTCCAAGCAAGCAAATTTAATATTCTCAAAATTACGAGACAACCAACGACGAATAACCCACAAACACAAGGTTTGTATTCGGCGCACGCCTAACTTTAATTATCGTCTCGACATTAGCATTCGTAGTTTAACAAGTACATGACATTTTCATAAGTATGCCCCTCCTTGACAGCTATGTTACAATAAAGATAAAGAAAACTTGTTTCACTTCACGTGTTCGTGAAAGACAAGCGGAAAAAAAACATAAACTGAATGACAGTAGTGAGCAGAAATGAGAAAATAAGCCACGCTCTTCGATGAATCGGAATTTCCTGCTCTGGCTCGAAAAAGGAAAGGGAGGATTTTTATCGAAAAATCTTTTTTAGTGGTTATCCCCGCTCACGCCAGCCTATCGCGTCCTATTTAAGTAAAAACAAACTTTTCGAAATATTCAAAAGTTGTGCATGTCATATGATAAAATGCTTATAGACTGAGTCAAGTCATACATTATCCCAATTTACACAAATGAAGTTACCGCTTTTCCCCAGGTCAGAAATCTTTGTTAAACACCGCAGTTTATATGATAATTCGCATTTATCAGTCGGACCAGCTGAACTTTCCCAGCTTCAGTGTTTTTCTTGCAAAATGACACTTTTCTCAAGAGCTTTAGGGCTATGCCAAATAATAGACAATTCATTCTTTGCTAATACCTCGCCTTTCAACTTACCACCTGCTACAAGTTACACTTGACAATAGGCCAGATATGTAATTAAAAAAAATACTGATGAAAATTCGCAATCAAGCTCACGCAAGTAAAGAGTAATTTTCAGGGTTATCTTTCAAGGAAAAAGACGAAGTATTTCGAAAACGGCAAACTTATATGTACTTCGGCGGAATAAAAAAAATTTTTTTTCTTGAAATCATAGTCAAACATACAGATGTTTCAGTCTTTATTACATTTGTTTAGGCTTTCGTTCAGCAATGTGTGTTTGCAGACGTCACTATGAGGAAGTTAAAAATACATCAAACGCTCCTGGCCCTTCCGCTGTTACCTTAAAAATGGGCATAGGCAAGGAAAGGCCTTTCTTACACTGAAAGTTTATAGAAAATGAACAGAAATTATGGTATTTAAAAGCAAAAAGGCATTTTGCATTAAGAAGAACATCAATTTGGATGAGGTTATCGTGAACTTTGGAGACAAAGTATAAATTAGCCACTTCAATACCGTTTTGGGGAAATTTTCCTGTGGAACTAAGGTTAGTTACAGATAATATCTCCAGTAATACATTTTTCGCTTTTTAAACCTGATTTTTAGCTCTAAAAAAAAGCCACACTCTCTGCACTGTGACGGGTAAAGACTGGAAGAAAGACAATAGCTCCAACCTTGCAAGGAAGTTTGACCGCGTTGAGCTATTATAAGTACCGTCCCATATTCTTCTGTGATCTGACTTGTTTTCATCGAATCTCAGCGTAAGGTAAAGCTTTCGCTAGGTCTAGGTAGAATCATCGGTGAATGCTTAAACCAGCAAAAACTTTTGCTTGGATCGCGGACAGTACACATAATTGTCACAAACTCCTCGCATAGGAAAATTCGAAGTACGCAACTAACTCGCAGCCAGCTGTTCCTTGAAGCAAATAAAATAAGAACTTTAGTGTTCTTTACTAGAAATTTTGAGAAATTTGGTCGAGCTCTCTGATTCTTATGGTGAGACAAAGTTTAAAGCTAACGGCGCCACAGATAAATTCAGCAGCACATTCGTGACTTTATCAATCACCGAAGTAAGATGATTATTTGTCTCCAAATATTTTTGGTGTGGGAAAAAGGGAGTGAAGTAATCTTCGATCTTTCTTAAGTAGAGTAATGCAACTTGGAAAGTCACCAAGCAACACACCGCACTTTCTATCGTTTTACCAAAATAATAACCAACTTGAAATGTTTGGAGAACCGTGCTTCTGGAAAAGTTTGTGAATCACTCGCCTCTTACTTGCTATGTACAACTTTTCGAGTGTTTTCCCAACATTCCGAGTGGGGTATTATGCTAGTAAACCGACAGAAAATGTGGTTTATTGCTTTCATAAAATAAACTTAAAACAAAATATATTGCGTTTCAAATTTCTCTGGGTTACCGATGCAATAAACGATAGGTTTTTGACCAATCTCGTTTATTTATAAAGACTGATAACACAACGGTTTGGGAAATGTTGAAATAAAAAATGTTGGATGAACGAATGTATTCAGGCCTTGGGCAAAAACAGTAATCCATTAGTAGTTATGTTTTTTAGACCTATTGCAAACAGCTTTCCCCCTCACCTGCAGCTGTCACTTTTTTATGTAAGAAAAGAATAAAAAAGGCGTCGATTTTGTACGTATTGGAAAAGACAAGTATAAAGCAACCTATAAAGGAGCCTAAGTTTCTAAAGAAACTGTGGTTCTGCGACGGCGGGGAAAAGCTGACGTTTAACCGGCTTTAGGAACACCTCGCTCGATTCTGTGTATGAACACTGGAAGTTACATGGACATTACATTCCAAGCTTCATGAGAAGTAAATATGGAAACAAACTAGTGGAACTTTTCGGCAGACTGGTGTTAAGGACAATAATGATAATAATGATAATATTAACAATGATAAAGAAAACGATGATTATACATGATTGTAATCACAAATTAGCAAAACGAAGAAATAGAGAAAGGAGGTTTGACGGCTTACGTTTATCTCCAAATGTTAGCTTGTCATTAATACTGTTTCTAGTTTGAATAAATAGAAAGTAGTTTCTTGCGCCTACATGAACAAAATACTCATTGCGTGTACTGAGTATATGGATAGCTTATATTTGTGGGAGATTAAAAAAAAAGTATCTGTTCATTGCAACAGCAGACAATACAACTGTACAAGGTTACAACTCGAACTGGAATATCAAATAAGTTTATATTTCCGGTGCGACATGGCTTACAGGTTGGACGTAGGGAAGACATGCAAACGCATGCTAAATTACACACCTGCATTTTACTTACAAAATTAAAAAAAAAAGTTAGTATGAGCTTCTCTAGCAATACAATCACTCGATCAGGAACGATTATTTAGCTGATAGAAATGCGTAGGCATTTTACGAGTTACCAGTATGATGTTTTATATACAGTGAATTCTTCACTAGCCGTTAGAATTGAAGTAAGGGGGCAGTATTCAAAGCAATTATGTGTTGCTATAGGTAATCACACGGGTGCAATTTGGAATAAATAGCTTGAGTAAATTTTTTCAAAGACTAACAAAACTGTGGATAGCAATTGGTGGTCTTTAAAAAAAATTTACTCAAGATAGCTCATCATAATTGTGCAGAAGCAAAAGGGGGGATCAAGTTCAAAAATACTCTATTCAAACCATGCGCTCGGTCAAAACAACCGTGTACGATCAAAACAATAATATACAATGATATTTAAACACCTTTAAGGCGCAAAAAGTTCAGAGTCCGGCTAAACGGTTCAAGGAATTGTTCTGTTTAGTTTGTAACTTCTTTGCACCGAGTAAATCACGCAATGAGATTTTAACGCTGCCGTTAATCTTCATAAGTCTTCACAAACCTCGCTTTTTCTTTGCATGGTATTGGATAAACTTACAATTCGAGAAGACGAGACTAAATTGGGTCACGCGGTTGAAATAAAAAAAAGGCCAATTAATGAACGAACAGATAAATGAATATCTAGATATATGATCAGAAGTATATTTCGAAAGTCCACAAACCCTGAGAGCGAATTAAAGGCGCGGATGATGTAGTTGGCCGGGAAAGGGGACAACCATTATTTTCACCTTATTAACGTTCATCTCTCTTCATTTATTTGTTTATTCATTTACTAAATTATTTGCCCTTTAATTTCTTTTATTTTCAGAAGGTGCTATGTTAAACTCAGAGCTACCAAGTCGAAGCTTACCTGTTGTCATAACTGAGGCAAGTGTTTGTATTGCATTGTGCATCATAAGCGTCATTGGAAACAGTCTGGTTTGTATGGCAACATGCAGAAACTCAAACCTGCGATCAACCACCAACCTGTATATCATTGCTTTAGCTGTCAGCGATCTGCTGTGTGGAATAGTACAGATGCCGTTAACTTCTGCCACGCTGATCATCGGAAGATGGGTTTTTGGCGACGCCTTATGCCAATTTAAAGGCTTTGTTTCCGCATTTACCTATTATGTTACTCCAGCGACCCTTGGTTTGACAGCGTTTAACCGCTACGTGAAAATTGTAAAGACAAGCCATTACAAGAAGATTTTTTCGCCCCGCAGATCTAAGATATGGTTGAGTTGCTTGTGGCTTTCCTTTGCACTTTACCTGCTCTTTGCCGGTGTCACAAATTGGATTAAAATCGATTTTATTCAAGGCTACGGAAGTTGCTCCTTTGATTACCCAAGCAGTGAAAGTCAAATCTTTCATTATTGCATCACTATTGGATTACTTTTTGTCTTACCGTTGTGTGTCGGCATTTTCAGTTATTATAAGATATTTCTGAAAACCCATGAGCATCAACAGAATGTAGTGTCATCGCTTCGGAACTGTACTGACAATACTGCAGTAAGCAACACAGTAAAAGAAATAAAGCTAACTCGAATGTTGCTCCTTGTGGCAGCGGGATTTTTGTGTTGCTGGATACCAATGTGGGCACTTGTCCTCTGGTTTCGTTTTTCCCCTGAGACCAGCTCAAGAATTGCAGCACTGCTTGTCACTTTTTTATTATATTTGAGTGCTTCAATCAATCCTATTATTTATGCTTTCACAAATGGCGTGTTCCAAAGGGAATTTCGCAAACTGCTTTGTTGCCGCCGTGAAAGGTCAAGAATTGTGCCAAAGAAAGCTGCTGCGTTTACTGGTAACGATCTCGTCGAACGAGGGGAACAAGAAACAAACTTTTAAGTCCAATGAATTTGTGTTAATGAAACATCCTCTTTTGAAAACAGGAAGGAAAAGTTATTCCATTCTTTTTTTCTAATTTAGTTATTGTTTGTCAAAGCAAGCTTCTTAGATGTCGAAAGCTGTGTTGCTCGCACCAATCAATTATAAACTATTTATGGTGATGTCTCCTTGCCAAATGCTGAGAGGATGACATCAGTTCACTTTTAAATTTTGGATGAGTTGCGAGTGCAAATTGAATAGATTTTACCATTCCTGCAATGAAATTGTGAGGAACTTAATTTGAATACCAAATTGAATAATCTGATGGCAAGCAAATATCGTTCCTTTTGCTTCTTCGGAATTTTCTATTTAAACGTCAAAGCTTTTGTGCTAATTGGTTAGTTAAATTTAATAAGAAGTGAATTTTGTTCGACTTTCTGTTTGTGAACAGCCAGCCACTAAAGCAGAATAACTTCCCCTGAGTTTTTCTTTCTGATGCCTGTGATGTAATCAGCAAATTATTTGCGATACTCGAACATAAGATTTTTTCTAAACTCATATTAAATTAACACATTATGCTTTTAGTTGATTGGAGGTGACGCTCAGTCGTTTATGAAAAACTACGAGATGACCAGAAAAGCGGAGAGAGGTATGAAAAATAACTTATATTGCGAGCTTTAAAGTGATGATATTTGCAAAGCAACGTTTTTCTGGGAGGAAATAAATAGAATTTGAAAAAGAAGCCAGCAAAGTGATAAAACTTGGCGCCTACAGCTGATAACAATATTAATGACGTAACAGTGATAAGAAATAGCTCGCAACGATACCTGCAAGACTTTCTACGTCGACGAAATAGTTCCTGAGTGTATTTTAAGATGGAAAACATGTTAGAGGAAGATTTTATTCGTCAAATGTCAAATATAACTGCTTAGGACCCCTGTAGATGGCCTAAAGGTTTCGTGCGCCCTCCCTATTTTTTGTCCGTTTTTCAAGGTTAGGCATACTTATTTTATTTCATAGTGTTGCCCTTTGTCTTTTGATTTTTTCTTGTTGTTGTCGTTGTCGTTGTCGTTGTTGTTGTTGTTGTCGTTGTCGTTGTCGTTGTTGTTGTTGTTGTTGTTGTTGTTGTTGTTTTGTCAAATTTCGAATTTTTAATTTTTTTTTAAATTTTTCATATCATTTGCATCTATTTTTCTTATTTTAAAAAAAGTGAAGAAATGAGTGCGCCCACTGCAAGACATTATTTCTCCGGACTGATGTAAAGGTTAGGGCTGAAATTGTATGGGGATTTAGAATAAAGTTGTACATCTGCGCAATGTAAAATACTTCTCTTAACCTTATATTTTGTGCAAGATATTCTTATCTATATATCGGTGCGCTCTCCCTACTTAGCTTATTATTCGAAAGTCATACTTAAGCGTTTTTTTTTTGTCGATTTAACGAAAAGGATTGTAATAATAAAATTCTTACTGGTGCAAAGTTAAGCTTTTGGGCTTTATTGGGATGTAATTTTTATTTAGTTTGGTTAAGATTTTAAAAGAATGAAGAGTCACATACCTTTACAACTTTTTATGGAAATTTGGTCTCGCTTTTGCCCTTAATTTCTCAAAGGTGCACGCTCCTTGAAAGTTTCTAATGATATTGACCAATTTATCTTATCAATGGTACCTAGTTTGAATAAACTGATATAAAGTTAAATTTTAATTTAATCATATACACACCGTATCAGAACCGAAACCACCAACACCCTTCCTTCCCATAGGAAAAAAAACCAGAACCTGGTAATTTCTACGTATAGGAAAATATACGAATGCACGCCTTTTATTAAGACCCCATTCACACCAGCAAAAAATGTCTAATTTGAACAGGATTTAGCGTGATGAAATTCAGACACGGAGAACTGAAAAACTGAACTTTCAATAGTATTTAAGTAATCGCTGACTTGTAATTTCATTGTGCCAAACTTGAAGTCGACAGATGTTGGTTTAAGATTCTTCTATGTAGAAAAAAATTTAAATCGTGTTTAAGAAAACTGCTTAAAACATTTTTAAGCTTTGTTGTGAATGGGGTATTAGTTGCATGGGAAGGAAATGATGAAGCGGTAGGCGAATTAAAAAGTTTGACACAAACCTGCATCCCAAATATGCTTTCTCCTAAATAAACTCACAATCATCAGAATGAATAAACGGCTCATCAAAAATCATTATCACTAATCTATTCATGATTCCCTGATAGCAATTAAAATTTCAAGTGTTATGTTAGAGCCTCAAGCATCTTTTTTAATAGTTGAGTGGCCATGGCTTGGAACTCTTGGCCCCTATCCATCGGATAGTGAGGCTCTATGAGTAGGTAAACTCCACATGTAATAAGTAATTTAACATAAATAAAAGATTAATTTACACTTTACCAGCCTCAAAATGTGTTATCAAGGCGTCAATTTTTAAGACAGCTATACGCAAAGAAAACCTTAGTCAGTCCCGCGAGGATCGTCGGTTGTCAGAAAATTTAAAGTCAATTCATTATAACACAGCTAGTAAATTTGTCTAATCAAATTCAATTGCGTGAGTGTGCTTCATATTCCTGTTGTGCACGCTCATGACGTCAGCAAAAAAAATCCCTGGAGAAAAAAATTTTCTCCGCAATTTTTACTATTAAAAAACTGGTTAAGACTTCGGCGGTAATTTAAGCTAAACATGGAAACAAGATCGTTTACAGCGTAGCGAAATGTTTTCCTGAAACAAAATTATCAACGCACTGAAGCGTGGCAGATGGAATGTTAAACCTTTTACAACATTTAAACCATTGGGTTGGAAATGTTGAAGAAGCTAGAGTTGCTCTCGGTTACGCCTAAAGCAACTCATAGGCATCTTTCGTGCTCTCCAAACTTCCCGCGTGCTTCATATCTCGACGAACGCACGCTGACGTATGAACCAATTGTTATTTTTCACAAGTATACCACTCCTTGACAGCTATGCTACAATAGGGATAAAGAAGACTTGTTTCACTTCACGTGTTCGTGAAAGACAAGCGGCAAAAACATAAACTGACCTACAGTAGTGAGCAGAAATGAGAAAATAGCCACGTTCACGCTCTTCGATGAATCGGAATTTTCTGCTCTGACTCGAAAAAGGAAGGAAGAGTTTTTATCGTAGAATCGCATCCTATTTAAGTAAAAACATACTTTTCGAAATATCAAAAAGTTGTTCAGGGTCATTTGATAAAATGCTTCTTGACTGAGTCAAGTCATACATAATCCCAATTTACACATATGAAGTTACCGCTTTTCCCAGGTTAGAAATCTTTGTTAAACACCGCAGTTTATATGATAGTTTCCATTAATCAGTCCGACCAGCTGAATTTTCACAACTTCAGTGTTTTTCTTGCAAAATGACAGTTTTCTCAAGAGCTTGAGGGCTATGCCGAATAATAGACAATTCATTCTTTGCTAATACCTCGCCTTTCAACTTACCCCCTGCTACAACTTACACGTGACAATAGGCCAGATATGTAATTAATAAAAATACTGATGAAAATTCGCAATCAAGCTCACGCAAATAAAGAGTAATTTTCTGGGTTATCTTTCAATGAAAAAGAAGTATTTCGAAATATATGCACTTCGGCAGAATAAAAAAAAAAACTTATTTTTTTTCTTGAAATCATAGTCAAACATACAGATGTTTCAGTCTTTATTGCATTTGTTTAGGCCCTTGTTCAGGAATTGTGTGTCTTGCAGACGTCACTATGAGGAAGTTAAAAATACATCAAACGCTCTTGGCCCTTCCGCTGTTACCTTAAAAATGGGCAGAGGCATGGAAAGGCCTTTCCTTACTCTGAAAGTTTATAGAAAATGAACAGAAATTGTGGTATTTAAAAGGAAAAAGGCCTTTTGCACTAAGAAGAACCTCAATTTGGATAAGGTAATCGTGAACTTTGGAGACAAAGTATGAATTAGCCACTTCAATACCGTTTTGGGGAAATTATCCTGTGGAATTAAGGTTAGTTACAGATAATATCTCTAGTGACCCATTTTTCGATTTTAAACCTGATTTTAACTCTAAAAAATAAAGCCACACTCTCTGCACTGTTACAGGTAAAGACTGGTAGAAAGACAATAATTCCAACCTTACAAGTTTGACCGCGTTGAGCTATTATAAGTACTGTCCAATATTCTTCGGTGATGTGACTTGTTTTCATCGAATCTCACGCAAGGTACAGCTTTCGCTAGGTCTAACTATAATCATCAGTGAATGCTTAAACTGGAAAAAACTTTTGCTCGAATGGCAGACAGTACACATAATTGTGAATGAAAGTGATCTTCGCAGTAATGAACACTACTTAAGTAGTAGTGAAAAGAAGGCCTGAAAAAAATTCAGGCCTGAACGGGATTTGAACCCATGACCTCTGTGATACTGGTGCAGTGCTCTACCAGCTGAACTAACAAGCCAACTGGGAGCTGGTCAATGTGTTGGTCCCAAATAAACCCGTGAAATGGTGAATAAACGGTTTTGTTACTATATGGAAGTCATATATTTGAACTTCTTTTCACTACTACTTAAGTAGTGTTCATTACTGCGAAGATCGCTTTCATTCACGTCTTTAACCGCAGTTCAAATATATGACTGAGTAAAGAAACTGTGGTGCTGCGACGGCGGGGAAAAGCTGAGGTTTAACCGGCTTTAGGAACATCTCTCTCAATTCTGTGTATGAACGCTGGAAGTTACATAGACCCTCTATGAAAACAGTTTTAAGTAAGGGAGGATACGACGACTATTCAATAAAAAGATTGCGTTTAATTTTAAACTGATCAATAAAACCTTCATTTATCCATGATTCTATCTGTTCACACTGAATTCAGGGTAGACTGAAAACGAGTCTAAAAATTACATCCCAATAAAGCCCAAAAGCTTAACTTTGCGCCAGTAAGAATTTTATTATTACAATCCTTTTCGTTAAATCGACAAAAAAAACAAAAACGCTTAAGTATGACTTTCGAATAATAAGCTAAGTAGGGAGAGCGCACCGATATATAGATAAGAATATCTTGCACAAAATATAAGGTTAAGAGAAGTATTTTACATTGCGCAGATGTACAAAAGAGTTTCAGAAATAGAACGACATATCTTGACACTTCCCTTAATGATGCCCCAACCGAAGGCAATAAATGATGACCGTTTTGTGCTTAATCCAACACGTTATTTTTCTTAAGTCAACTTTATTAAGACGTTGTCAAAATATCTTTTTGAGCCCATATGCATTGTTAAAGATTTGTTAAGAGAAAGGAGAATTTACAGAATTTAGCTTGAAAGCTTGCATGGATAGCCTAAGTTTTCGATCGATTTCAATTCAAGCGAAACGTTGAATTACTAAAATAATTTGTCTAGGCGACAAAAGTGTGAAGGAAACCCTATAAATGATAGGCAATTATAAACTTAAATTATATATGCAAATTAACGTCCTTCTGTAACAGGAAAAACATAGAGATACGGAAAAAATATAAAAGTAATATGAATTGACACCTTCAGCTGATATGTTCGATCCAAGCTTCACGAGAAGTAAATGTGGACACAAACTAGTGGAACTTTTCGGCAGACTGGTGTTAACGACAATAATAACAATGATAATATTAACAATGATGAAGAAAACGATGATTATGATTGTAATCACAAAATAGCAAAACAGGAACAAAGAAACAGAGAAAACAGGTTTGACGGCTTAAGTTTATCTTCAAACGTTCGCTTTTCATCAATACTGTTTCTAATTTGAATAAACTGTTAGTAGTTACTTGCGCCTACATCAACAAAATACCCATTACATGTACATAGCATATGGATAGCTTATATCTGTGGGCGATTAAAAAAAGTATCCGTTGGTTGCAAAGGGAGACAATACAACTGTACAAGTTTAAAACTCGAACGGAAATATTAAATATGTTTATTTTTTCCGTTGGGCAATACCTTGCGGTTTGGACATACAGAAGAATTGGAAACGCATGCTAAATCACACAGCTGTATTTTACCTACAAAATGAAAAAAAAAAAAAAAAAAAAAGAAAAAAACAGAAAAAAAAGGTAGTATGAGATTCTCTAGCAATACAGTCACTCGATTAGGAACGATTATTTAGCTTCTAGAAATGCGTAAGCATTATACGAGTTACCAGTATGACGTTTTATATTCAGTGTATTCTTCACTTGTCGTTAGGGTTGAAATATGATGGTAGTATTCAAAGCAATTACATGTTAAGGAAGTAATGTGATTGTAACGCTACTATTAATCTTCACACGTCTTCATAAACCTCACTGTTCCCTTGCTTGGTATTGGATAAACTTACAATTCGAGAAGACGAGACTAAGATGGGCCACACGATTAAAAGACAAAAAGCCACTAAATAAACGCGTATATAAATAATAACTAGATAGATGATTACAAGTAGATTTCGACAGTTCACAAACCCTGTGAGCGAATTAAAGGTGCGGGTGATGTAGTTTGCCGGGAAAGGGGAAAAGCCAATATTTTCATTTTGTTAATCATCATCTCTGTTCATTTATTTGTTTATTCATTTACTCAACTATTTGCTTTTTAATTTCTTCTATTTTCAGTGCTATGTTAAGCTTAGAGCTATCAAGCCGAAGCTTATCTGCTGTCATAACTGAGACAATTGCATGCGTTTCATTGAACATCACAAGCATCATTGGAAACAGTCTGGTTTGTATAGCAGCATACAGAAACACAAACCTGCGATCAACCACCAACCTGTATATCATTGCTTTCGCGGTCAGCGATCTGCTGTGTGGAACAGTAGAGATGACTTTAGCTTCTGCAACGCTAATCATCGGAAGATGGGTCTTTGACGACGCTTTATGCCAATTTCAAGGCTTTGTTAATATGTTCACCTCTCACGTGACCCCAGCAACACTTGGTTTGACAGCAATTAACCGCTGCGTGAAAATTGTAAAGACAAGCCATTACAAGAGGATTTTTTCGCCCCGCAGATCTAAGATATGGTTGAGTTGCTTGTGGCTTTCCCTCGCACTTTACCTGTTGATTGCCCATGCCACAAATTGGGTTAAAATCGATTTTATTCAAAGCTATGCAGTGTGCTCCTTTAATTACCCAACTAATGAAAGTTAAATCGTTCATCATCACTCGTGAAATATTTTTCAACACTCGAAGAGAAATTTCGTATCTCCGCGCGGTCATGTAATATCCTCTACGTAACTTAAATTAGCGTCTGAAAAAGGGCCGGAAAAATGGAGGAAGACCGTCTCAACGTATTAAATTGGCCTACTTTATACAAACGAAAATTCATCCCACTTGCAGAATGTTATAAAACTGTATTACGCCCAAATAATGTGAACTTCTGTGGGGTTTTTTTAATTAATACATAACCTTCTCGTGCGAACCATTCTTTTCAATTATTTGCAAAAAGCCCAAAAACAACCTCATTTATAAATATCCGCCTGATATCTTTTTGTTGTATTTGTAGGAATAAATTAGTATGGGACGTAATGTTGTGGTGTGTGTCGTGTTGAGATAAGGGGGTGCCCAACGAGGACACACTGTGGCGGACACATTTTCTTATTTGCTCGCGCAAGGAAGCCCCATGAGCAACAATATGTCCGGTACAATGGGCCTCGTTTGCCACCGCCTTTATGTTACTACTAGTAAGAGGCGCCAACTGGCAATGGATCCATTGTTCAAATTCAAGATTTCTTCCACCTGTAATGCTGGTGACTGTCCCCAATTATCAATACTAATTCTCATATTCTCAAATACGGGACGTAATATAACAAGTGTTCTCTGCAACTGAGTAGCTATTCTCGCAAAGAAAAAGCGTTGGGCACCTTCATTTTGTTAACACAACCAAAAAAACCAAAAACTTTATTAACGATTCGATCCTAACATGATCGCCAAATGAGTATGGCATAAAAGGAGTAAAAACTAATTAACAATGATTAGGACTTCAAAAAAGCATACGAGAAAAGAAGTACCGTAAAACTTTCATCTGTTTCCTATTTTAAGGAAAGGTTTCATTTCTAGTCTAAAAATGAAACATAAACAATATTTATACTTGTTAACGTAGTTTTCAACCACATGCACCAGTAATAAGGCCAAGAATTTGAAAATAGAATGTAGTGTCACTCTTATGAAAAAAAGTTACTAAATTAGATAACACTCATCCCTTCACTATCTTCCATCTGAAATATTAACTGATCAAATTTTAAACTGATAATACAGGTAATCCCAAACTGTTACAATATCGGGACACTTGTAATAACCACAACAACGTTTCGCCTAGTTGCGTTCCTTCTCTGGCTATCCGCAACTGTTTTTAAGTAAATTAGTTCTTGTGTTTCATTACCATAGACAGATAAACATTAACGACAACAGCGATAAATATAACTCTGACAAAAAAAGGACAACTAAATGCCCCCTACCCGTAATTGCTCTTCTTACACTCGTTTTCAAACTCCATAGTCAGTTTGTCCAAAAAAAGCCAAGAATCTCAATGAAAGGTCTTTGCACTCAAAATTTCTCCACAGAACGGGCGATTTGTAACACGGTACGACTTTGTTGCATGCGACAAGCTTACGACAGGCCTACGACACGAATTGTGTCATGCACCAACCTGCAAGTCACTTAGGCGGCGTGTTGTAGGCCTGTCGTAAGCTTGTCGCATGTGACAAGCTCGTTCCATGTAAACCGCCCTTTAAAGGGAGTTAAAAACTGCAAAAATGGTTAATCGGCCAATAGCATCTTTAGCCCTGTTGCATGAAACTTCACAAAAAAAAAACATAAAGTCTGCACTGTTAAAAACCCTGTGAGGGACATTTACAAGTATCCTCAGCTAGACCTAGATCTTCTTAAGACTCCTGTGAACATGTCTTTCATATTTAATTCGATTCACTACAGTGTCCACTGAGACTTTCTCTAACATATCCCTCCCTCAGCTTTCTTTCTCAAGAGTCTCTTTAATACGTGGTTTCGAGATTGGGGCAGATGTCACAATCATTTCCTTGAAAGTGTTCCTTACTTTTCCAGTTCAGTTGAAGTAAATACATTTTTCACGCTGCTTGTCACAGTTGGAGGAATGATGTCACTGGTGTCGGCTTGGTCCTCCAGGGTTCTCTGGACTCGCTGTTCCAGTGTCTCTTGTTCAGAGGGGAGATCTAAAGGCTCTGTTGCAGTCTCTTGTTCGTACCGCCACTGTGAACGAACTTTGTCTAACACCCGTTTAGGACTCTCATTCTGGAGCTCTGGATGACTTGATATTTTTGACCTGACAATCTCTAAGGAGACAGATTGTTGGGAAATTTATTCTTGAAAAACGGCTCGAACCAAATTTTCTTTTGCAGGAGACCATGAGACCTTTGACGTTTTTGACTGGCACTCCTCTGGAGACGGGACAACTGAGATTCCTTCAGGATCACTTTCCTTCTGTTGTTTCTCTCCACGCATGACACATCTCAGTTGTCTTGAGGCCTTAACGGAAGATTTCGACTTCTCGTTTAGCTTGTAATAATGCCTAGCAGTAGCCACATCATGAGCCATTAAATCAGCTAAATCACTGTGGGTCTCACTACTATCGGTTGTGCAGTGTACTCCTGACACTGCTGACTTTCGCAGTATGGTTGTATGTATGGTACCACCAATGTCCGCTTTTTTCCAAACGGATTTCATCGCCTTGCTTATTTGGCTTGAGACCAGACTTTCCCCATTCCAAGACAGAAATACATGATGATCATTGTCATTTGTAGCGCCTGAAACACGGGAGCAAACTTCTGTGACAAAGATTTGTAACCACCGACATAGTTTCTGGCTCAAAACAATTCGGGCATGTCCATGGCTGTACAATGTCTTATGGTCTTTTACAAGGATCACACTGTCATCTCCCTCTGTTTTAATTTTTTTTAACTCTCCCATTTTCATGTTGGCTAAAGCTCCAGATCTGTTTGCGTTGTCGATTGAAATTTCGACAATCAAAAAGTCTCTAAGCAAGGTGTACTGACCCTGTGATATGTCTATGTTGTGCGCGCCTGACAATTTTCCTAATAGACAGATTGCATCTCTGGCGGCCTTACTTCTTTCGAACTCTTTTATCTGCCCCGGTGAAATGAGTGCATGCAAATCCTCCTCCATCTTCTCCCAATGTCGTTTCGCGCCGCTACGACGAAATGAAGTAGACCATCTTGCTACCTTTTCCCTCAGCG
The DNA here is from genome assembly GCF_964200805.1 of Pocillopora damicornis. Lineage (NCBI taxonomy): Eukaryota > Metazoa > Cnidaria > Anthozoa > Scleractinia > Pocilloporidae > Pocillopora > Pocillopora damicornis. The sequence goes on along the minus strand of NC_142680.1, from coordinate 7,327,132 downwards.
CTATTACCTTCTCCTTTGTTACTTTGTTTGTTATTACCTTCTCCTTCTCCTGGTTCCTCAGTAGTGAAATACCCACACGATTAAAAAAATTGCGGAATTTAAACACTCGAAATTAAAACGACGTATCTGACTGAGTAGACCAAACAAAAAGAGCAACAACAACCAAAACTAAACAAGTAGGTATGGGTCACATGATTACAGATACTTGATTTGTTTCGTTTAATTTCGATTTTTTAAGCACGGTTTTGAAACCCTCCATTCTCTTTGACCCGTGTCCATTGGACAGACTGTCAATATTCGTACACTGCTCGGTAAACGCTCCTTAAAGTAGCCACGAGCTACACAAGTAGAAAATGCTATCCTCAACCGAAAGTAGGGAGCACCTTATTTTCTCTTGCCTCTAAACTACATTAATTCCAGCGTTCTCGCGAGCTTACCGTTCCCGCGTTTTCACGTAGGCGTCTAGATGTATTCTTTTATCATCGTTATTACAAGCGATAGGTTTTGTATTAAATGAGGAAAAAGTACACATACAATACATAGGAGTGGCTTTTTTCATGAAGCGAGGAAAAATGGATTGCCGTAGTTTTGTTGAAATGTTCAAATAAGCGCCCGCGGTGCTTGTTTAATTTTCTAACGTGAGAGAGGGGCGCTAATTCGAAGGGGGGCGCTTATTTGGAGGGGAGCGCTAATTTCGTTTATCAATTTTTAGCCTCAAAATGACATTATCTGTTTTTCTATTTAAAAACAAACTGCTACATAAAAATTCAAAAACTTTATAAAAAACTACTTTTTGAGTACCGAAACTCATTTTGTCTTGGATATTTCTATCAAGGAAATGAGAAGCAAACCCGTGCGACTTTGAAAGGACATTACTGTTTATACTATTTAACAATGCGTCTCGTATATCGTACCGAGTGCCGAAACTCATTTTTTCTCGGGGGAAGGGGGGGGGCGCTTATTACAACTTTTGAGCCTTAGAAGGGGCGCTAATTCGAAGCGGGGCACTTATTTGAAGCTGGGCGCTAATTCGAGCATTAACGGTCTGCCAGCGCGCGAATGACCTATCCCTTGCCTCTGTAATTTAAAACACTCATTTATAAAAGCATTGAATACCTTACTATAGAAAAGGATAATTGAAACATTATCAACCCCGGATAAAAAAGATCCAAAGGGATAAATGTGTTTTAGTGGTGCAGAGTACTGCAAAAGAGCGTAATTTTGTATTCCGGGTCAACTTTTTCTCGTTGCTATGCTCTTCAACGCCACTTCTAATATCTAAAAGGTAAACGATAAAAAGAGTACAAGGCAAGAAACCATTTGCGTAAAACAATGTTTGATATTGTATTTCGAAGAAGACTTTCTTATATTGTGAGTCTAACAGGTCTAACTCCTTTTTGTTTTAAAGGACAAACCTGGAATTGAGGTCAGTTATTGCTGTCAGGCTAATGTTTAATTTGATTGTATTAATGATTGTTATCTGTTAAGAAATTGTGTAGAAAACCCTTGCTGGAACATATGGCAAACCAGGAACTTTTGTAACGTTGACGTTTTTGAGACATGGTTAACTTCAAATCTACACAAAAAAATAAGGAAAATTTCAATGAACTTTCTGTTTTCTTTGTTGAATTTCTTGATATCTACTTTAACTTGTGTCAAAGTTTTGTGAAGATTGATTCAATCAAGGAGGCACAATTTTTATTTGAAAGTCGCTGTATAAAAAACGGGGATTTTGCGTATCGTGATTCTATTCATTGATATGAAAAGTCATACGGAAACAAGTCAGATTTTTTTGAGCTGCAGTATCTCAAATTTAAAGTGCAGTGGTAGTCGAGAGAATCATATGGCATCGTTATGGCAACCCAATAGCTACAATGTGTTAATAAAATGGGCTAAAAAGCTTTTAATAAAGTGCTTACCACCACGTAAGGCACTTTTGCACCCTCTTTGCCACTAATAATTGGCTGAAAAATTTCAGTTTTGATTGTGAATTTCGGGGCTTTGCAAGGATAAGGTGCCCACTGGCAGACTTCCTTCTGGTAAGTTTCAGACGTTACCACTTTATATTTAGGAAGTACTGAGCGAAAGAGAGAAATTTTTACAGATATGCCTTACTTTTCCTCTGGGGGGAGAGAGAGAGAGAGAGAGAGAGAGAGAGAGAGAGAGAGAGAGAGAGAGAGAGAGAGAGAGAGAGAGAGAGAGAGAGAGAGAGAGAGAGAGTGAGAAACTATTACTACGCATGGAGGAGTGGGATGTGGTTGCAATGGTAAACGCTACTGGTTAATGTAGCTCTTACTCGATCATACAAATTATTTTAATCGGTTTTTCGACTGACTTTTTGTACGTCCAAATTTTTGCGCTGGGCCGCGGCGTTTCTTCATGTTTTGGTCATGCGAATTTAGATACAATGAACACACGCTTGAGTGTCATGTCACTCAATTCACTTCGCACAGCACAGCTTCAGCGCTGGATAATTTTCGATTTGAGTTAATCTCATAAATAACACTTTTTCATTTTGTTCGGTTCGCAAATTACAGTAAGCCCTCTCAGAGACAATGACAAAACGACTTCGATATTTCGCAAAGACTCGAGAGAAAACTTTCCAATTTCTGAAACAGTCAGAGTTGATAAGTGTCTGCTAACTGCAGGCCAAATCAAAATATTATGCAAAAATAGAAAAAAACCGAATTGCACAAATAGAGTTAAAGTGTGTGTGCTGCGGTGGAAATGGGCAACGATAACTTTTCTGTCTACACCTGTTATATCACCTTTCGTTGTGTTTGCGTGTTATCAAACAAAACAGTAAATGTTGCATATTAATAAATGCCGGTAAGAGTTATCATTTCCTGAGTTTGGCTCTGTTTTTCCCATTTTTACTCTAGAGAGCTGGCCTTTTCTGTATATGATTTCGATGAACCTCGAATAATTCACGCTTAACGGCCTTCGGAATTATCACCGGGGAGGAAATAAATTGGGGCTGCAGTTTTGGGACGCACTCAACCTTGCAATGAAAGTATACGTTTCCTAATTGTCCAGTCTTTTGCTCTCCATTCTGCCAGTAGGCCGGTCTTGAGCTTGATATTATGACGAGATCTTCTGGTAGGTTGGGAATAAAAAAGCCTTCACCACGTCTCAGTTTCAAGACACCCTTACACCCTTACACCTTCTCACTAGAGGGCTGCACCTTTTAAGAAGGCTCAACTGGAACTACCTTCTTGAACTGTCGACATTGATGTCTTAGGGCTTTTATTCTGCAGATAGAATGAAACATATGAGTGAAAGTGGCGTTCTAGTTAACAGCCAAGATTAGTCGGTGGCTTCATGGGAACCAGTATGATTTGCAACGAGCCGACAGTCTCGCCAGATGCTACATCTTAATAAACCTCACGTCTCGCAGGTCATTTCTACAAATGAAAGGTTCTCTGATTAGGAGTACTTTTTTTTCCAACTTGCCGCGCAATATTACCAAAAGCTTTATTTGATAGAGTTTTGTTTATTTCGTTGAACCCAATTAGCTCACAAGTCAGTGAAATAGAACGACTTAGACAGAGTTAATTTTTAGCGGGACTTTACCACGATAATAGTCTATCTAAAAAATCGAACGGTTGGCCGCATAATCGCACAAAAAAATTGAAACCTTACACCGAGTTAAAACCGAGGTAAAAGAATCACGCGTTACATACTACCTTAACTGTGAATGATTCTCACAATATGTACATACCTGAGGTCCTTCGGTATCTTTTTGTGTTGTTGTCTTCTCTGCTTCTCTCTTTGTGCCTCTGTTACCTGGAGATCTTACTTAAGTCGACACCAGATTCGATGCTGAATGGTCAGTTGGAGAGGTGTCAGTATAACTCTCCACAACTTCCCTTTTTTTTTTAATTTGTAGCACCTTTCCTTCTTTGTTTTGCCTTGGTCTTTTTTGAACCACGCCCAGAAGGAAGGTTCATTTGAATCAAGGCATCCACATTGGGAGGTCTTTGCTTCGTTGCCTTGTAACAATGAATTAACTCAGTCAATGAACAATCCATTTCAGCCACAGCTAAAGTATGAGCACAAATGTCATAAGCTTTAAAATCGATGCAAGTGGCGCTGCACAAATAATATGTTCCATGTCGCACGGAACGTTTCCTGCAAACTGCATATGATGGAGCATCAATTGCCTCGTTTGCCACATAACGTGGCAAATTGTCCCCTCTTCCAGGATCGGGATGAATATTTTCTTCATTGCGCGCCAAAATCATCGATGCACGTTGGTACATACGTGCTAGAATACTGAAGGGAACCCGCATAATGGCAGTATTTTCTAGAGGCAAACTCAGCGGTGACATTTGTGTGTTCCAGGTCGATAGGAATAACGTCAACTGTCGTTACTGGCAGATTATGACATTTTTTTTAAAGTGCGGCTTCTTGTTGCGCTTTTGTCTTCCTGTAATAGAAGGACTCCTTCATTCCCTCTTCCACGTAGTTTTTATCCATTTTCAGCTCTCCGAGCCCAACAAATGTTAGATCCTCCTCTTTTCCTGTCATTTGACCACCGTTTGCAGCAGCCTTGCAAATTCGGGAATAGAAAACTTAATTTACCCTGTGAGTTGTTTCTCTCGTTGTAGAACCAAGTTCATGCATTCATTTCCGTTTTGATCGTATACACCTGAGGGCCAACCAAGACCAGCCATGGATCGCAATTCAGCTGTCATCATTTGCCTTATAATTTCCACTTTATACTAACAAAAGTAAGAAGAAAGCGCTCTGAGAGTGGGTGTGAGGAAAGCCACTCTTCCTTAATTTTTTCCAGATTGATCACGAACTGGGCGTGGCTTTCCGAGTCTAGAGGACCAGGAACCCTTCTACAACCAATCTCTCTTCCGAAGATGTCACTTAGAATGACTTCTGATGGTTTTCCCTGTATTCCAAGTTCTTTCATTTTTGACATTATATTTTCTTTTATATGCAGGTCACAGAGCAAATGTCGGGTATAAGGGAGAGGTCTACCGAAACCCTCACTCAATGCCTTTTATCCGTCGGTACCATACACTCGCACATTTTGGGTTTTTCCATTTAGCTTTATCATGGTAGACGAAAGCTCGTCATAACTGGATGGTTCCTTTTTGTGGTGAATGAGGGTTGGTCCAGTCCGGACTGGATTCTCGTCTTCTTTGATTCGGAGAGTAGGAGATGCTTGTATGTGGTTAGAGTCGTAAAACTGAAAGTAGGACCCTTTCCTAAACTACTGAACTGGCTCGGATTTTTACAAAATCTTTCCACGTCCTTAAGTTGCTGTTCTGTGGTCAGGGCATCACAAGGATCTGACGATGTCTCTACTTTACGGACGAAGGCGTTTTCTTTGTGTCTGTTTCCTTGTTTCAGCATGTTTATTAGCCCGAGTAGAGGATCCCTAGGTAGCTCTTCCATGGTTTTTTTAATGTTCTTAATCTGTTGTATATTTCTGGCATGGCCAGCTGCGTTTCTAAAGTCTGAAATTGTTCCCTTTAATTCAATGGAGGGAGGGTCGGATTTATTGAGCTCTTTTAACCGCTCAATTGTGGTATGCGAGATGCGGTAATACTCTTAGTTTAGTAGTTTAACTTTAACTTCGTGTTCATCATCATCAAACACATATTGCAGAAGTGCGAAATCGTGAATCTTTTCGTTGGAATCTGAAAAAGGAGAAAATGAAAGTAAATGAGGTTTTTAATATTTGAATGCACCTGTTAACTAGACGCTGTGCACTGATGTGATATGCTGTAGGGGTTAAACCCTTCTTGCTGGTCAGATTTGCTGCATTATGACTGCTGATAAAGTGAAGTTGATTGGTTAACTGTGGTTTATTGGCGGGAGCAGAGCAGGGCATTACGCTGCCGTAATGGCAGGTGATCGATTATTGTACAAATTAGGAAGAACAAAATTAGGCTCTCTTCTTCTGAAAATTCAACCAGAGAAAACGATGAAGGCCTATTAACACCAAAGGAGAGTCAATTCTATTCGCTGCAGCTAAAATTTCAGGAGAACAGCGAAGCTACTGTGTTAAACTTCCTCCTAGATAGTGCCGAGGAGGACGAAGGAAACAATAAAAAATATACACAAGCTTGTATCAAACGAAAAAAAAGGTAAAAGGTTTGTAAAACGATGCCATTGAAATGCCATTAACCAATTCTTTTTTACAGTGAGGTTTGGAAGATGGACGTTTTTGTCTCGAATGTAAATAATTTTTGTTTTGTTTTGTTTTTGTCGAGAATTTTGTTTCCTATTTTTAGCTGGAAAACGCCACAGTTTACTTATTTCACTTAAGCAGTTTGACCCTTGGTTTGAATTGATTTTCTCTTTCTTCAGAAACGTTTTTTCATTATCCACGTAACAAACGACTTATTAACCTCGACCGTTTATTCGTTGTAGCAGGAAACTCCCAAAACTGAGGCTTCACCGTAATGACCCCGCTATCGCTGAGTTAACATCGCAAGGCCTCGATTTGAGATTTTTCCTTAAGGACCTCACTCTCGGTTATTTATCAATATAAACAGTCTTACCTGTTAGATAAATGAAAATCCTCTGCAAATCGGAAGATCAATGTTTACCGTGCAAGCCCAATGAAACAATTGACTGGTTGTATGAGTCTTGGCCGGACAAATCGAATGGTCTGCTATTCAAATAATTTCAATGCCGTATTGACTTTATGTTCGATGATTTTCGATCACTACTCGTTCCATGAAGATAACTCATTTTCTATTTATTGTTTAAAGAAAATGACTATTCCCAAAGTTACGAACAGAGTGCACGAGTTAAGAGTTTTGCTATCGCGCGGGAGTTTTCGTGGAGCACGCCCACTCTTCCGTTTTTCTATCTTTTTCTCTCTTGAACGAGTGTTCAGTAGTATGCATTAATATTGACGGCTGAAGTGATACTATTTGGAGGAAAAGATTCTTGCTCACGTTTTGTTATTATAAGGTCAAGTGCTGTCGAAACTGATATTTATAGCGCTACTCGTGAATGGTAACTTCTTGCGAAAGATTCGGCTTGTCGAACATTATGAGAAATTTCCTCCATCTGTGCATACGGAATAGGAAGAACTGAAATATAGAAATGTATAGCAGCTCCGCTCACTTCCAAGATGCAATATTTAGGAAACAAAGACTTCCTCGATGTAGCCGATTGAAATCAAATGCAAAAAGAGCTAGGTCTTTAAAGTACATAGGGGAAATGACATTCTTATCGTTTATTAATAATGTGTCAATAATTGTTTATCGACAACAAAGCAAATACAGCAAAAGGTGATATAAAAGGTGTAGACAGAAAACTTATCGTTGCCCATTTCCTCACAGCTCACACACTTGAACTATATTTGTACGATTCGGTTTTTTTTTCCTAATTTTTGCATAATATTTTGATTTGGCCTGCAGGGAGCTGACACATCACTGACTGTTTCAGAAATTGGAAAAAGATTTCGTTTTCTCTCGAGTCATTGCAAAACATCGAAGTCGCTTTGTCATTGTCTCCGAGAGGGCTTACTGTAACTTGAGAAACGATACAAATGAAAAAATGTCATTTGTGAGATAAACTCAAATCGGTAATTTGCGAAAGGGAAATACTTCAATTGTGAATTAGAAATCTGTAATTTTCGAAAAAGGGTAATTCTGCAAATTAATGATTTTAATGATACAATGCATTGGTTATATGACAGACAAATTGCGGCAGTAAGCCATAAAAGGCAAACCTTTCATTTAACAAATTATCCAATGTTGCAGCTATGCTGTTTTAATCATCAATGTACGAAGTGGAATGTGTGACATGAAAAGAGAGTAGATTGCTCTGCACGATTGTGCCAACATTGTTGTTATAGTAAAGGTGCAAATGTTAAAATAGCGCATGTAAATTCTATGCTGCTAAGTTAAGGGCTAAGGACCAGAAATTCCGTAATCTCTGTCGTTCGTCTGATAAAATCAGTTACGAGAGGATGAGATAAATTTAGTAATGATATACTGTCCACACAAAGGGAAACGTAAAGCAACTAAAAGATGGTTCGTGATAAGCGGTGAGTGTCATTTAGCATTGGAGCAAGTCGACTTAAACACGGTTGATTGACAAATGATCCAGAGGTACCTAAGGCACCTCTCCTTTTATAGCGCGCCTTCGTGTTTAAAAGGCACACGCATGACTCATCAGAGGAGGATCAAAGACGAGAATTGGCCATATATTCAATGACAATTGAAGTCCAGTGTTTAGGTGGCAGTTTCGCATTCGCATGACAAAAGAACAGCCCAGGGTAACAGCCCAGCTAAAAAAATTTTTTACATAAAAATAGTAAGTCGAAGAACCGTTCAAACAATTTGAATGATCCAGTGAAAACTTCATCAATCAGTGCGTTTACATATACAACCACTTCCCATTGTTCCTTGCGTACTAATAGTTCGTCTTTCACCCCTTCCTGAGTAACAACAGTCTGGCTCTCACCCCTCCCTTAGTACTGATAAACTTTATCCCACCCTTCCCTGAGTACTAATAGTGTGCCCCCCGATAAAATGGTCTAAAAAAAAAAATGGTCCAAAAAAAGGAAACAATAAATGGTCCAAAAAGTGGTCCAAAAAAATGATCTAAAAAAATAGTCCAAAAAAATAGTCCAAGGGTCCAATGGTCCAGTCCATATTTTACCCTATGCTTAGACATAGCACCTACAATTATCAATAAGAGTAATAATCATAAAATAATGATAATAACAATGACAACGATAATAATAATAATAAAACGAGCGCCCTTCTTGCGTGTGTATTCTTTCACGCTCGCGTTACACCTACAACTCGTGCTTTTGTGTGACAATTTCCATGCCTTTGAAGAGGCGCTGATACTCCAAAGACAAACTCTCTGATCATTTTATCAAAGGTCTACTTATTCAATTGAATTAGAACTATGGGTGAATCAGGAAACTTTACGATCTTTTTATAAATTTTCTAAATTCAAAATGAAAACCTTCGGCGATTATCTTGGCAATTCATTCGTGCTGGGGCACGTAACTGACGTAGGGTATTCGCATTCCTATATAATAGAGAGTTTTAGGGCCTCTTCATATGAGCCCGGTTGACCGGGCTAGCCCGGTTACCGAGATCTCGCCTCACTCCTATTTCCTTTGTAAAAATTTCGATGTGTTCATATGAGAAGGCGGGCCAGCCCGGTTACCGAGATCTCGGTTGTAGAAACCGAGATCTCGGTAACCAGGATGAAATATTTTCCCATATGAACACTCCAGCCCGGTTACCGGGATGAAAATTTTTCAACTACGCATGCTCAAACTCGTTCCCAGGGCCTCAGTCCACGTTTCGCGCCCTTTTCGACTCTTTTTCATCCCGGTAACCGGGCTGAAATTTCCCATGTGAACAGACGACCAAATTCGTCCCGGTAACCGGGCCAGCCCGGTTACCGGGCTCATATGAAGAGGCCCTAAGAAAACCACAACTGCAATGGCAACGGGAACGTCACTAAACAAAAGGTTTAATAAGCAGAACAATGGCTGTGCACGTGCGTCATATATTTCTCTGCGTCCTCTGCAAAATTACAACCTGAAATCACTAAATCAGCTTTGCGTTGTCTAGAGAACGTGAACGACGATGGCTAATTTTTTAAATTTCTATTTCTAATTTAACGCCGTGTTCCTTATTCAGTTTCGAGATAGATTTGACAGTGAAAAACCAACTAAATGGCTTTAGAGTATCGCGAGATTCGTAAGTAAAATAAAGCTTCACTTTTTAACCGACGTTGTCCACGGCATCGCCGTCGTCGTTTCTTAAACTCCCTAATATTGTCACCGGATCAATTTCTTAGAGGACATACGGATGATAGGAGCACAGCTTTAATCCTTTGTATGAATACGCAAGTAAGAACGTCTCCACTTTGAATTCGAAAATGTGGAGCTTAAAGTCAGTTGAGTGAATGTCTTTGACGTTATTTTTCTTGAAAAGGTTTTTCAGTTGCGGTATTTAGAAATGTAAATGCGTGAAGTCCTAAAGGTCACGTTGCTTTCCGGATGAATGTGTGAATTCACCAACATAGCGAGGCTTTGTAGGTAAATTATTTTATAAATCCGAAGTCTTTCCGTTTTAGTTTCTCTGTTCAACTTCCCCGTTAAGTTGTTATGAATAGTTGGAAATAAATTCGCTGCTCTTTCAGAAATTGGAAATTGTAACAATTCAGATATTCGCTTTAACACGTTAAAATAAAAAATGGAAGCCGTCAGACTTACTTGCGAGTGGAAGTGTAAATACAGAAAAATAAAAGAAGCAATTTGAGGATTTTAACCCTCTCGCCATCATCTGTGGTGTATGCCAAAAGCTCCTATTGCCAAACTATCAAAGGTTGTTGTGTTGAGTCACCGGGGCGGACAAACAAGCTTTTGGTGCCGTTACAAGAGATTGACGTGACTAAGGGTACCTGACTGACTAATGGTTAATCTGTTTTCATTGAACGCGCTCACAATTGATTGACAGTCAGTACTACAAACGGCTCAGAAGGAAAATACTGATCGCATTCCATTCACTCTCACGTTTCACCCTCACACAACCACGCAGTTAAATATATCATTCTTAAAAACTTGAAATTACTTTAAAACGACTCAGAGACTGGTACTATCTTTTCGCAACCACCACTAATTTCACTCTTTAATCTCCCTAACCATTTTAAGCAGCATATGGCAGTTTGCGACCTTTCTCTACGTCTAGGGAGTTCGGAAAGCCGCAAAACTCTAGAACAAAAATTTGTCTTTCAAATCGGCACTCTTAATCCCCAAGGTATCAACGAGCGCTTTTTTTATTTAACTAATTTGTTTTTGTTTTCTCGTCACCACACCCAGTTGTGTTACCAACCGTTTTAAAATCCACACTATTCGCGAGTTCATTGTACCGCGTCTCATCTGTTGTCAGAAATGGCTCAATGTGACCCGATATTCCTCGTGTTATCTAAATGAAACAAATAAACAGACATGTTTGATTTCTCCAAAACATCATCATTTGTTTGACGTGATATTCTCTTACTCTAAAAATAGTTTCTTCTGTATTGTGTCACGGCCGTCATCTATTATTCTTCTGACCAATTATTTGTAAATGTACGAACAGCAAAAAATGAAGAAATGAGTTCCCTGGCAAAAAAAGGTAATAGACGTATATTGATATAGCGCCTTAACGCCTACAAAGTAAATAGGTAAGTAAGTAAATTAATGAATGATGAAATGATCGAAACGACAGTGAAGTAAGGAAAACGTGGACTAACAAACGAATTAACCACTAAACAATAACAAAACAGTCCTCCTATCTTCCTTGCAAGTTCGTCTCAAGAAATATAAAAATAAAACGCACGATAATTAATAAAACATACTTGTTTCGTTTTACATCCGTGGTTCAGACCTTGTCAAAAGCAGGCAAGCGATGAGGCAGTATCCACCTGACCTCCTTGTAGTAAAATAACATAAACTGATAAATCATCAGTCGTTAAGGCTCCGGATAAAAAATTATTTCGTAAGAAGTTATTGTCATTCAAAAAAGACAAGTTCTATGTTTTATAGCCCTCAGTTCAAAATTAGTTTTTTGGAAACTGCAATAAAACTGCAAATAGCGAAAGAAAATGAAAGATTTAAAGATAAGACTTGTTAAATCGTAAACCTTTTCAGTGATCGAAAGATCTCTCTTTTCCTGCCTTCCATCCGCTCTTTCTGAGCACGTGAGGTGGTAATCATCTTCTTTGTGCCCATCTGAAGATTGAGACTGTCTTATGAGAGGATTTAAAAATACTTCCCGTTTAAAGGCTGTGATTTGTAGGTTTGATTCATTTGAAGTAAAGGAATGAAAGCATGAAAGAGGCCTGACATCTTAAGATTCAAACAGTCTTGAGAGATGATTAAAAATGCTTCACGTTGAAAGGCTACGTATGATTCATATGAAGTAGGGTTAAGAAACCGTAGAAAGAGGCGTGACATCTGTCTTGTGAAAGGTTTAAAAATCTTCCATTTTGAACGGTCATGTTTGATTCCTTTGAAGTTGGGGAAACGAAGCGTGAGAAACGGCCTACCTGCATAGTTTCATAGTGTGAACTGGCGCAGAGTAAAAGCAGCCACAACAGGGCTGCAGTCTGTTGGTTCCACATTAGTATTCACAGGTAGCACATCATTCTTAGGGAATTCATAAAAATGTCACACAATCTCTTTGAAGGAATCATCCAAAGATTATTTGCAAGCCTAATTATAATACGTTGCATTGCAAATTGTCAGCGTACTTTCACTAGAATTCAACGTCGTCAAAATCACTTGTTCTCCATTTTGCCTACGCTTTTTGTGTAAGGTGTTCTTGGTATCAAGACTTGTTTTTTACATGTATGACCCGAGGGTAATTCAGGATTAATTTCAGGCGTGTTTTCAAACGTTACGATTACCAAAAGTCCCCCGTTGTAAAGGAAAAATGCCCTCTGTTTCAGTCAATCAGCATTGAGTAATTTTGCCCCGCTTGTGATAAATAGAGAATAAAACATGGGCTCGTTTAGATATGGAATTTCTCTTCAAGTGTTAAACTCGATAGCTCACGAATGAGTGCAGCGAATGAGCTAGAAGTCGAGACTGTACTATTTCTCTATACCAAGGTTGGTATTGTTCCAAAAAGTACATTGCACAAGGAAAACACCATTTTCTAAAACAATCAGTACTTCCAGAACAAGGGCAGTTTAATGTGTTCCTGAATGTGGCAGAAGATACAGTTTTAATTTTCAAACAAATTCTTGATTACCCTAATAAATGTGTATTTGGACAGAATCCTCACAACAGGCCAAAACCATGTTGAGCGACAATATATTGAAATGTCGCTTTATTGGGGTGGACTTAAAACCGTGAGAAAATGCTACAATGTTTGGCATCTGCAAAGACCACAAATCCATTTTCAGTCGTTCACTAGCTATAACATTTATCTTGTTTTTTGTTTTTGTTTGTTTGTTTGTTTCTTCGATCTCGCACTTTTTGCAGTAGAGATCTTCTGGAGTATGATAATTTAAGACTCAAATGGCAGTCATTTTTATTCGCTAAAGGAGAAGACGTTGTCGGAACAAATTAATATTACCCTTCCTCCGTGAAGTGGAGTACCAAAAGTCTTTTTGCAGGTTTTTGTTCAAATCAGTTAGAATACCCCAGTCTCATAACAGAAAAAAAGTGGAAATGTTCCATTCTATATTAACGGTTACGAGCAAGATGATGGGAATTCATTGGCTCAAACTGCCCCAGTGATTGCCTCCCGTAGCCCGTAGATTCGCCCTAAAAAAAAATGAAAAAGAAGATAAAAAAAAGCACGTCAAGCATATTGACATCAAGAGAATGGCCCGAGATTTGGAGGCGACCTGCGCTTTAGACTCATCTTACTTGAACCGTATTTTACTAGATGATTGTGTAGCGTTGTGTTGAAAAGTCTGAAAACTGTCAAACAAAAACTTCTGTTAAACAACATTTTTACGCAATATTGACATCAAGAGAATGGCCCAAGGTGGCTAAAATTTTAAAATTCAGTTTTCCCTTTACAGCTGCAACGCGTTTCGAATCGGGAATGTGGGATGCCTAGTGCTGTTGTCTCGCTGTTGTTTCGAAGAACCAACTCTGCGGCTAAATGTGCAGCGCAGCTGGGCACTGTCCCAGAGAGACTAATTGCACGGAAGTCACAAATTTTCACAGAATTTCAACAGAGAGAAACTTCTAAAGAATCGCAGATGTTATTTTGGTGAATATTTCTAACTGCCGGGCATTTAGTTTACTCGAGGCCGTGCCCGGCAGTCTGATCAGAAACGTAGAATTTTAAGCGTCGACAACCGAGCAGCAGAGGGGAATTTTGTTGCGCATGTTCTGTAAATTTCAGTTTGATGCAGGAAACCACTGGTATGCGCCTGCGTCGATTTTCCGCTCAAGAATCGTGAAAGAAAAGAAGCAGAAAAATACGTCGGAAAACAACAATGGATCGAGTATTTGAGACAACTTTTCTCGCCATTTTTCCCTCTGTAACTAAGATGGAAGCGGCAAAGTCTTAAAATTGGTGTGTGGAAAGAAGTTATTTTCAAAAAGCAAAGATTGTACAAACGACTTCGAGTTATTTGTGAAGGATGCAAGAGGCCTGTCGAAGAGCACTAATAAATTGGATGGTATACTTTTATCGTGTCATCGCTATCTCAAGTTATCGTTGATCATTTGAAGTACTCACTTTCTTGTGAGCGTTTTTTAGAACTCCATCTATACTGCTATTACAATGTACTTCAATTTTAGCGAAAAATTAAAGTTTACAAAAGTTTATGTTTTGTTTCACAAGTTTTTTTTTTACGCGAATCACAACCGACGGGGCCTGTTATCAAAACTAAAAAAGGATTTTTTTTGACAAAACGAAAAGTTTAAGTCCGAAGCTAATCATATTTTCTCATGCCAACAGTGTATGACTTAAAAATTCTTTTCCGATTCGGTTCGCGGAAGAGTTTTTAACTAACGTTCTGTAATTACATGATACAAAGAGTGAAGGGGATGCATTATGCACGTGAAACGCCAGGTAACTACCTATGATTTTGGGAAACCTATTTACCTTACATTTCGAGGGGAAAGGAAATTGGGCACAGTTTTTGCCGATTTTCCTCGCCTCATAGAAGAGTTCCTTCTCTGATGCAAAATTTTACTACTTCTTATGTAGCCAAGGAGATGTTAAATGCAGATCAATAAAAGCTCGAAGTGGTTATGCCCTTTTAGACGGTAGGGTTCTAACATGCTAAATTACATCCATATTCTCTAGGCAAGTTAAGAACAGAACAAAATGAACTTTCGATATGGCAAGTTGATTTCTAAAGATTTGGTTTCCGTAGGCCGCATAAATATTTATTGCTTTCATTTTGAAAGGGAAAATTCAGTTGCTCATACACAGGAGTTTTTTTGAGCTGATTTGAAGAAAGTTGCAAAAGTTGTTTTTCGTTTTCCTTTAAATTGATTGTTTTCTTTAAACAATTAATAGATTGTCGTATTTCCAAAAAGCTTCCTCATTGACTAGGGAAAAAATGCGATCTAAAACAATGGATGGTTCGATTCGTGTACCAATGAGAGCCAATCAGACTCGAAGGATCACCAGTGGGTTCAAAATGGATATAATAATGCTTGAAATTGATCTGAAAACTTGAAAACTTAAGTCGCAGTAATTGCTTAGATAAGTGTTGTCCAAACCAATCACTGTTTTCATCTATGCGGCGATTTTTAATTCTTCTACTAGCCCGTCTCTTACTCCATTCCCAGTTTGATTCAGATCTATGTTTCCATTTCTATGGCCACCGCATTTAAGTACCTTCTTAAAAACCAGTTTAAACTGCGGATTCATAAAGCCGAAGATAAACGGATTTACCAGACTGCTCGAGAACATCAAGAAAACACTTGCAGTGTAGATCTTTTGATCAACATCAAACCTTGAAGTCCCTGTGACAGCGACGATGGAGACTGGACACCATGTAATGACAAAGAAACAAGCCACAGCAAAGCATGTCTTTAGAACTTTTACGTTAGTATTATTGAAACGGTTAGCGGGGTGATCATTTGAAGTGACGACTCCATTTCCTTTAGCATGCCTGTTTATATTTGCTGTGCTTCCCTTCACAGCTTTGTAGATTTTGAAATAGCAGTAGAATATTAGAATCATAATTCCGTTCATAAACACTCCCACAACGCCTTTTGTGTATGTCTTGGACTCTACGGTGCAAATACCCAGTTTAGTGCGATATGATATCCCCACCCATCCCCCAAGAAAAGGTATGGCGAGAAGAATGGAAACCAGCCAAACGAAAGCGCAATAAAGCTTAGCTGCCTTTTTACTGGGAAATACTTTTCTGTACAGGGTGGGTTTTACGACTTTGATGTATCGGTTAAACGCTATCAATCCTAGTGTTAATATGGAGGTATAAGCCAATATTGACATTATCGATCCTGTCACCTCACACCACTTTTGACTGAAGATCCAAGTTCCCGCAAACAGGCTCGCTATCCAGAATGGCATGTATATTGTGGCCATAGCGATATCAGTCAATGCCAAACTATGAATAAAGGTGTTGGTAACGTTCTGAAGCCTGGACTCTCTATTAATGACATACACAACGAGCAGGTTACCCAACATGGCTGAGAGGCAAACGAGAATTGCCAAAGAGACTTCGACACCAATTTCAGTTCTGGAGCGCCCAACAGAGTACTGCGAAGGTGGCTGAAACATGTTTTTTTCCCTGACGAAGAAAACTGAAATTATAATAACGAACTTTTGAAAAATTCTCCAAACACAGAAAATAAATAACTGACAGTTTTTGTGTAAAGAACGTTAAATGTGCTAGATCTACAGCTAATCAAATTATTTGAAGGAGCCAACCGACATTCAGATCCTAAGGAATGGTTTACTCTCATCTTGTGTGGTGACAAGATGAACTAAATTTTGCTGCAGCTACACCGCACGATTTCAAGAAATCGTCTGCGCTCATCTTGTGAGGTAAGAAGATGAACTAAATTTTGCTGCAGCTTCACCGCACGATTTTCACTCATTTTTCTAGTACACACTCACCTTTTATCACACACTCGGGGTATCCGCTGAAGTTTCTATTCGCTATAAGCTTGTCCACGACACCTATGTTTTTGCCTTTCCCTTTTGCTGCAAATAAAAAAGTGGCACCGAAGTAGAACAAATACGATTGAAAGGAAACTACAGATTTTAACATTTCAAAAACCTGTGGGTGTTCGTCGCCTTTTGAAATAACATCTGAGCATTCGGAAAAAAATAAATGGAAAATATATTAGATACTTATCGTTGAATCCGTTTTGATAATCATGCACCGAGCCCACAGGAATATATGCGATCTGATTGGCTTTGTGATAATTCCCCTTTTCATCAATCGTGGGATTTTTGAGATCTGTTTTACGGAAGTTTTTGTCACTATTGTTCATTTGAAAGATGTAGCAGATTACAAAAGGACAAAAAGTCAAATTAATTTAAAAATATAATTTTTTTCCATAAAAACTCATATAATAATTATGTCGAAGAATAAAACAGCACTGGTTAAAAAAAATAAATTAAGGTTATCATCGTGTGATTTTTAATTCAGTATTTAGAGTTACTGTCTCCAATTTTTTCTGTTGATGAAGCCGATTAGAGACTTCAGATCAGTTCGGTGTGATTCAGATCAGCGTATAGATTAGGCTAAGTGGCGGGGAAACATTTTAAGACAAAAAAATATATGATTATACATTTTACCATGAATTGTTTTCCGTAAATCATTCTCACAATTGAACACGAATTTTGTAGAGATGTTTCAATGTCTAATTTTGCAATCTAAATTTAGATTGGAAGACTTTGAGGTGGCTTACTTTTCAGTAATTCTTTAGATAAAACGAGATCAAATTCAAAGCTCCGTGTGAACAACTCAGTCGCAAATGATGTAAAATGTATTAACACCACAGCGGCATGAACATAAACAACAAGCAAGTTACTGAACATGGCTGTGAGGCAAACAAGAATGGCCATAGTCACTTCCACACCAATTTTAACTCTGGAATGAACAAGAGATGGTGGCGGTGTTTACCCTTTCTGGTCCTTTCCCGCACTCCGAAGAACTCGTTACTGGCAAAAAACGTCAGGAAATAGGCGTTTCTCATCCTTCAAAACCTTCTTGAAGAAATTGACTCGCGATGGCGGTAACAGCTTAATGGTAATGGATGGATAACAATGAGACAGCTTGACTTGCTTTTAATCTTTTGTAACTTTTTAGGAGTTAAAGAAGTTTAGTTTTTTTCTCAGAGACGGTATCAAATTGAGGAAATAATATCTAAAACTCTTCGAACATAATTTTTGACTTTCGACGTCTTTGGACCACTGTAAAGGCTTCGAAAACTCGGAAGTCACTCGGATCGGTGAGTCATTAGTGCTTAGCATCTCTTTTTAACAAATAGAGAAGCCTTGACTGCGCTCTGTGCTATCGAGAAGCACGTAGGAAGCGGCTAAAGCCCGAAAGAAGTGTAGTCTTCAATTGCAGCTCATGAAAAAACGCGAGATGTTTAAGAAAAAAAACTGCTTAAGGCTTTTGTTTTATGAATGAACGACAGCCGAATTCACAGAAAAGTAAAGATTGCTCGAGGTGACAGCACCAATACTCGGCTGCGTTGACTGATGTGGCCTTGCACTGAACACATCGGAAAGGATATCAGAGCAAGCTCCTAGTTGTTCACTCGTAGGGCGATGAGCTAGCCGCGATAGACCTCAGACTTAAGGGCATATTTTTGTCCAACCTAAGGATCCTGTCACGAAAGAACAACGAACCGACGCAATTTATTCTATTCCGTGCAATGACTGTGATAACGAGTATATCTTACGGACCAAACGTCAGCTTGGTAAACGTTTGAAAGAGCATCAAACGCGGTCTTCTTTTGCAAAAAAGAAAATTCAGCTTTATCGGAGCACACATGACTAACCAACCCTACAATTGGGTCGGATAAGTCTCAAATTATGACCACTAATCGGCGTTACCAAGAGTGCTTTTGTTTGGAAGCTTGGCATATCAACTCCGCCCACGCTCCTTTAACTCCAGATGATGGCGGCTTACTTCCTAACGCCTATTTACACATCGTCAGAAAAAAGGGCAGCTAATTAGTGAGCGTATAAAATGACCTCAGTGTAGCACCGTTTAGATCACCCCTGATGAAGGCACTAGACAGAAGTGTCGAAACGTTAAGTCTATGAATTGTAACTTCTCGGTTACATTCATTAAATCTTTAAACCAGAGTAGCATCAATACCATGTTTGGTTGTCTACCTGGTTGCCATGTAAACTTCGATATAACTAAGATGTATTACCACCAACAATTTTTATCGGCCAGTGACTTTTTTCTTTATGAGAAGCAAATTAGTATGGCGAGGCTGAAGGCATTATTTAGAAGACAGAGAAAAATAAATGATTAAGCTGTCTTCAGATGTGCACTTAAGTGAGAAAAAGAGAAAAGAAAAGTACTTCTTTTCTTAAAAAACTTTGGCGGAAACGGCGTGGACCTGAAAGTTCGGGCGGTGGTTATTAAGTGGGCGATCTTAATGAGCCGTTAACTAATTGCAACTGACATGTAAATGAAAGTGATAAAAGCTCCGCCCACGTAGTCTTTCTTGCATCCCTTGTGAAACACATCAACTTATGATTCCGAAGAACTCTTCTGGCTAAGCAAGGTTTGTGGTTTGCATGAAAGTTGTTTTTCATCCCGCCTAGACGATCAAATATTCTCGTCCGTCCTGTAAGGTCCTGTTTGGTTGGGGATTGAAAGAGTTAAAAATTTAAACTAATCGTCAAAGTGCTGAAAGAACCTTACACCCTGTCTTTGATAGTGGTGCTTTTCATTCTACTGATTACAAGGCAAAGAGAGCGATCTTTATTGAAGCTTTCTTTAACGAACACTCACAGTTGCAACATTACAGCTGCTGTTGCGTGACTCGAGTGTACATAAATATTCCAAGTTCCACTACAGTTTAGTGCTTGTACTTAAACGAAAGCATATTTATATTACCTCTACAAGAATCATATCTTCCGTTAATTACCGATGATCCCTTTGCTTTCTTATACATTGACTCAACAGAGTTTATGCAATCGCAGTGGCTTAATTTTTTTATGTTGTAGTATAGGTTAGGCCATTCCTTTCCAGAAATAGTTCCGGTCTGTTTGATTTCCTTTCCGACTCACTCACTCTCGTAAGCGGGGGTTTTTGAAGTTAAACACGACTGTAATTCGATAAAATGTTATATTTCCTGTCTGAATAGCCAAAAGAGGATAAGCTGTCGAACAAAAACAAAAACTTAGCAAGAGAGACGCCAAACTCTTAAAATAGAAATGGCGGGATAAAGTCGCGCTGTTGTTCGGAAGTTTTTTTACGCGGTATTTTAGGAAGTATATGAAAAACGAGTGCGAGGGTTTGATCGTGGTAGCCAAATATCGAGCAACAAATGAAAGCCTGAGGCCGCTTCGGCAGAGTGCTTGTATTTCTTTCGAGATGTTTGGATACCAAACTTAAAGCACGAGTTTTTTAGATTTCTTCTTAAACTGCCTATAGTAATTTACCGCCTAAATCGTAACACTATTGTTACGTTCTTTTCATTGTTTACATAATTTTGAACATTTTTATCAGCTATTATTCAGCTGTCGTCTCTTTGGGGTTTCTTCGAGAAATTCAAAGTGTATGCTTAGTTTATGGTAGTTTCGCTCATTTAGTTTATATCTCCGTGACTAGTCAGAGCTTGATTATGACAGAAAGTGACGCAGTTAACCGTTTTCGTGTTCCAAAAGGCGGTGAAGAGGAAGGTTAACTGCTCCCAAATCAATCAAGCGTTCCCAAATCAACCGTTTATGTAGTTTTTCTTATTTGCATTTCATGCTATGCATGAATCTAGACCTCCAATAAAAACGCATATATGCATTTTCACTGTATATCCAGATTCATGCTTGTGCGAAATACTGTTTTTATCGAGTATCTGGACTCATGCATGTGACGAATACTTTCCCCTCATTGACTGATTACCTCATTAATAATATACATGGAAAAATTACTCAGTTTTGATTGGTTATAACAAATGCACTTTTCAGGTAATTCAGTGCAGAAGAGAGTTAATTCAATGCAGGAGAGGGTTAATTCAGTGCAAAGAGAGAAACAAATCAGACATTCTGATTGGTCAATAATCAAAAAAACTCGTAGATAGCCAATCAAATGCGAGCCTTGGATGTCGCAACAAAATTTGAAAATTTGAAAATTTGCGAGCGAAACAATGGCCGGCGTTTGAAAAAATATGAAAAACAGCTTAAACAACGAAAACATTGTAAAAAGCACTGCTTTTTGGTTGTCCGTTTGGAAAAAGGGGTGTTAAGAGAAGGGAATTGCCGAGGAAATCGAAAATTAGGAGCCGACCCAGCTCAACACTTTGCTCGAGCGATCCAACGCCGAAATTTAAAACAAACATGGTTAAACCTCGGAAACGACGATTCCATTTCATTCGGACACAGACTGAACAATTCCTTGAACTGTTTAGCAAGACTTTGAACTTTTTTGCACCTTAAAGATGTGAAGATATCATTGCATATTATTGTTTTGATCGTACGCACGGTTTGAATAAATTATTTTTTGCACTTGATGCGCGCGCTTTGCTTATGTTTAATTATGATAGACCATCTCGAATTTTTCCATGTATATTATTAACACGTAATCACATAATTTTTCTCGTGCAATTTGGAATAAACAAGCACTTGTTAATTTTTCCAAAGACCACAAATTGCACACGCCCTACGGGCTCGTGCAATTTTGTTAGTCTTTGAAAAAATTTACTGGTGCTTATTTATTCCAAATTGCACTCGAAATCATGTGATTACCTATACGAATAATCGATGCGTTTTATAATGAATGAAAGCCATATTGCGAAATAGTGGTCTCCTAAAACTTTGCAGGATACGTTTTTCGTGATCTAAAAACTCTTGGGTGCACCTAACCGAAACTAATCGTGTTGTTGTGGTTTTTAGTTCAGAAGGCCCTTGTACAATAATTGTTGACCCATGTCGTCGTTGTGCGAACTAATTTTAGCTCATCCTACGGAGAAAAATTTTGCAATATGCTAAAGAAGATCTCTGTGAACTCAACATATTGAACGCACCATCTTGTACAGGAAACATATGTTGCAACGATGAGTTGCGACATCTTTCGGTAGACCCAAATGATTAGCAGATAATCTAATTTTTTACAAAGCATGCTAATATGTGGTGTGGCTTTCAGTTTCGTTCTTTTTTAAGTGTCTAATTGTGTTTGTAATTATGTATGCTTGGCTGAAAGCATAATTGCGGTATCTGTAAACACTTCTGTGCGGTGATGCGGTGTTTTTTTTTTCTCATCAATATACGGAGCCCAGTTAGTGCCACCTCGTATTCTTCATTAACTTGTTTTTTCACGACCTCAACTTTTTTCTACAACCTCAACTCTCTTTTAAAACCTCAAGAAATAAATTAAGAACACAGTCGAATTTAAGAAGTAAAAATGTTAAAGTGAATGATGTCGTGATAAACATTCATGCTGATTGACGTGTGTAGGAAATTTGATCTCTTGTAGATACAGCATTTGTTTTCCATTTTTTCTCATGCAAAACTTCAAGTTAAAGAAAAAAACCTAATGCATGCATCATCTGCTACTTTCGATATGCTGCTGTCATCCACAAACCTAACTTTATGTTGTCAGGTATGAGATGACTTTATCCCTTTGAAATTGATCTGAAAAGACACAAAACACCAAATGTAAAAAGAGAACAAACCTGAATGCTTCTTTTTTTGTACTAAAAATCATTAAATAGTGAAAGACCCACTTTGAAAGAATATTTACCCTTCACTGAAACTAATTTTTTTAGTTGCTCCTGAGCTGAGCTTTTTTTTCTGGTCTAAATTATTTCGTCCTCTTTTTTGTTTCTGAGAGATATTCGAGAGCTTAACGATTATAATATGACATGGTATGGTAATTAATTTCGCTTTGAAATGTGTAGAGAGCCTGGGATTCGTTCCATATCTTGACGGTTCGTCACCACGACAATGGGATAATTCTAAAAGCTAATGCCCTGAAGTAAATTGGGTCCTTACTCAGAAGACAAAATCGAACCGAAGAAATTGTTTAAGTTCTGTGGCATCATTTTTCAGCGTTTTTTTACATGCAAGTTAGTGCGTGGCTCGTCGAAAGTTAATTTCTAAAAATGAAAATTATACTCTAAAATAGTTATTAATTAGGCGATATGGAGCAGAATTAGAGAAGTTTCAAATAAATATTAGTTCGTTTTTATTGAAAGCCGTGGATTTGACCGGCCTTTTTTTGTTAATCTATTGCACTTAGTCTGCACTTAAAAGAATGTGGAAAATTCTTTACGTCTATTGTATCACACATGCTAATTAACTTTACTACCATTTTTCTCAGCAATACTTCTCTGATAATGTAATGTTTCTCCCGAACTGAACTTTTAAGTCTTCTGAAATTTGTTTCCCCGCAATGTGATGTAGATATGTAAAACTGCACTGAAATCTAATTGTCTGTAAGGACTCAAGTTTTGCGTGATCAGTTAAGTAGAATGAGACGATGAGGTTGTAGCTGACACTTAAAGAAGAGACACATCTCCGAAGAGAAGGCTACATTTTCATACATAACTGAATAATAAACTGCTCTTCTGCATAAAAAGCCCAAGACATCAATCTAATTCAGCTAGCTTGCTGTTCCTCTCATGGGGACTCTAGATCTGGAGATCGGGAGATCCAGCAGTAAACCTAAGTTACGGTGTGTGTTTTTTCTCTCCTTTCTTCTTTTGAAGGAAAATATCTACAATATCTCTCTAGTGCTAATTTATAAAAATATTTTTGACATTTCTTTATTGTTGATCATTCTCTACAATGCACCGCCATTTAGCTTTGTAGCAATTACACTTGATAAGGAATCTAACTTATTTATCCGTTTTTCCCCTAAAAAGGATAGATTGAAGAAACAATGGTTATACGGAGGGCGGCCGGTTCGCTGATAATCTCCGCATTTTGGCTGCTTTCACTCTACTCCAGGTCACACTTTGCTGGTAGGCTCTTTTTCACGTCAAACATAACCTCTCAAAATGAAGGATTTTGAATCCTCTTACAAGACTGTTTGAATCTTCAGATGTTAGACTATTTTTACGGTTTCTTTACCCTACTTCAAATGAATCATACGTAGCCTTTCAACGTGAAGAATTTTCAATCTTTTACAAAACTGTTCGAATCTTCAGATGGGCACATAGACGATGCTTCTTACCTCACACGCTCAGAAAGAGTGGATGGCAGAAGGGAAAAGAGAGATCTTTCGACCTTTGAAAAGGTTTAATTTTAACTAGTCTTATTTTCTATCATTAATTTGTTTTCTCTATTTGCAGTTTCATTGCAGTTTCATTGCAGTTTCATTGCAATTCCATTGCAGTTTCGAGTAAAGTAGTTTTGAACTAGGGCTTGAAAACATACAACTTGTCTTGCTTGCGTGACAATAACATCAATAGGAATATTTTTTCTCGGAGCCTTAATGAGCGATGATCAATCATTTTCTATCATGTTGTTACAGGGAGGTCACGTGGATACTGCCTCTTATCGCTTGACTGCTTTTGACAAGGACTGGACCCTGGATGTAAAACGAAATAAGTATGTTTTATCGTGCGTTTTATTTTCATATTTCTTGAGACGAACTTGCGAGCAAGAAAGGAGGACTGATTTATTATTGTTTGTATCTAATTCGTTCGTTCCTCCGATTTCTCCTTATTTTATTTGTCTTTCCGATCATTTCTCATTTTATTGATTCACTAACTTATCTATTTATTCTTTTGAAGTAGCAGCGCTGTATCAATATATGTTTAGCGTTTGCGGCGACCAAAAAAAATCTAGAGTCTCAAGTTCCAAGGGGCGTCGCTCCAAAACGCGGTTAACAAGGTGTTAGGGACTATTTTAAAGATCGAGATAACAAACCAAAGTTGACTGTTTGATCTTTATTCTTGAAAAGCAATCAACCACGAACCACAATTAACGATGAAAAATCACGATCAATTGCACAATCAATCAATCTATCGATCGTAAACTGAAACAAAAATGCAACGAAGCTCTATCAATATAATGAAATGTCGCGGAACGCATAATCAAAGAATCGCGGGTAAAGAACTGGGCCTAAACGTCGATAAAGAGATTAAAAATGACAAAGAGCAATGCAAATAAAGCAGTAAAAAGTGCAAAAATTTCTATACAAATTACAAGAATTTTAGGTGGCTGAATAACAGCCCATTGTTCTCATCTAGATGGTGGGTGTTCACTCGCATTTGGTACAATTTTGGCCTTAAAATCTTAAATCAATCGCGAATACTGCAATACAACGGAATATCTGTTCGTATATTATCGCCCAACACTGAAAGGGTAGACTGGAAAAAACAAAATTACAAAAGTACTCACATATAGGTCCCGCTTGTGTCAAAGGTTGAGAAAACGAGAAAGAACGAAAGTTTGCCAAGACAACTCAAAACTTAAGAAGAACTGATTAAGGGGATGCTAAACTCGTCTTTTATATGCGCGTGGTGACGCCGAAAGGTCCCATTACAAAACCAATAGAAATGCAGAAAAAACAGATAAACATTGTAACTATGTATGTATCTAAGATCATTCTGAAATTAGTGAACTAATCAATAATCAATAATAAAAATGAGCCTTCTGGCTAGTGTCCTTAACAATATGTCTATTCCTTTTTTGCCAGGGAACTTATTTCTCCATCTTTTGCTGTTCGTACATTTGCAAATGATGGGTCGGAAATTATTCAAAAGGTACAGTATTCATGCCTTTTCTCGTAAAAGACTGCCCTGTGGTGGTGGAAATAGTTTTCATGAACCAAAACAGCTATAGGAACAGTTTTTTCTCCAATAGAGTCGACTGGGAAAACACTTTAAGGATTTTGTCGACTGACAATGATCATCGACTCTGATAACGACTTCTGCTAATGTTGTTCAAACGTCAGTCACCAACACAGCTAACAATCAATCTCTAAACTACGCTCTCCCAAACGATCAGGATACAGGATCGAAATTCTGTAGTGTTAAAGAAAAAAACCAGACTCCATAGGGACCTTAAATTCTACAAAACGTATTGTGCTTGACAATATCATCTTCAACCAGCATTTTCCTCTTGTATTTCTCAGGGCGTAGCTGATCATTGTCATTATCAGGGCTCCATCCGGGGTTTAAAGGATTCTTATGTTGTCCTTAACACTTGTTCCGGTCTGAGGTACCGTTTTTTTCCTTTTTAACTATATAACTATATAATATGTATTTATTCCCTTTTTGCCGTAGTTTTTCATAAGGAATAAGCAATGAGGAAAAGGAAAGAAAAAAAAAAATAGAAAAGAGCTGTGAAATTTTTCCCTACAGAAAACAAAGTAGCCCGAGAGAAAAATTAGAAACCTTCCTTTATTCGATTATCTACTTCCTTCCAACGTGGTAATATGCAGTGTACATGCAGGGCAATGCAGCGATCCCATATTTGCTACAAAAGGAAATTCATTTGCCACTCAATTATAAATATCATTTGTTCTCAACAGAGGAATAATAGATGATGGCCGTGAGACATTTTACATCAAACCTGAGATTGGAAAAGAAGTAAGTTAGAAGAAAGAAAATCAAAAATCTGAAGCAAAATTATGCAGGAATTAGACCAGCTGTGAGAAACATCATGATCCTTTCTCCTCTCCTGTCAATACTTCCTCCAAACTCGATGTTTTTGTACACTCTCAGTCTCTAAGTTAACCTTGGTTTATATTCCGATAAAAATTTTCCTCAAATTCTTCTTTAGGTAGTTTAGAATTTTCCTTGCCTTTAATTTCAGGAGCATGGAATTCACAGAGTTAGCAAAGCCAAAGAAGACGAATTTAAAGACATTGTCGATAAGTGCGGTAAAGGCGAAACATTTGCCTTTCATTTGAGATACTTTTATTTCATTTGTGCCTTCCATCTGAAAATTTTGCACCTATGTTAAAAACTAATACCTCGTGCTGAACTATAATGTCATGTATATAGAGTAGCTACTTACTTTTTGTTCTTAAAAAAACATTGCATTCCTGCAGGAAACAAGGAAACACAGGCAGACTCTCGTTCTACGAACGAAAATTTAGGCCCCTTCTCACGGGTTAGTGTATAAGTTAAGATAAACTAGGTTCTTCATTCATATAAACTTAGTTTTAGAGAAATGAATAAGTAATTCAATATATAAATAAAGAGAAATACTTACTTTGGTTAATAAATAAATACAGATGGATATAAATTAACTAAAAAGTAACAAAAAGATATTCAAAGAAATGAACTTTTTTCCTGAGAAACAACTGTACAACTATATTAATGGATGATCAAAATAATCAGCAAATAAACAAATTGTATGACGGTATTAATGAACAAGAACCCTATCAGAGGACACGTTCTTTATAAATTGCGGGTTATCCATGAAAGTGCAGATGCACTTCAGTGAATGAATGAATAAGAAGATCTAGTCTGACCCAATACATAAAGATCTATAGCAAATCCTTAAGATATTTTCATCCGGTAAAACCATCATCATCATCATCTTTTATTTGCCTTATTTGCACAAATTATTCGTCTTAAAACTAGGAAGGATTGACGAATGAGTGACTGAAACAGGAAGAGAGTTCCAAATTTTAAGACCATTGTGAGAGTAAGAGCATATCAATTCAAAAAAATGATGATGATTTGTGGTAATCAAAGATATTTGTTTATTTCTTTCATTTAGATAAGACGAAGCATATCGGGTGACATCGATGAATTCTACAAACCATTTCTGACAACAGATGAGACACGATACAATGAGCTCGCGATTTGTGTGGATTTTGAAATGGTTATAATTATATATTACTCTAAACTTTGACCAGCCCCTTTTTCTTGCGATGTTACTCACACGATTCGAGAGAAGTTGCTGTACATTATCTTTGTTCGCTTATATAGTAAGCTGAATTGTACCCGCATTTTGATTGGTTCTTCGTCGTGGTCTATTGGGGGACAAAAATAGATGACGTCACCATTTAGATTCACAAGGAAGATAAACTGTAATGTTCAAAGTACTACTTGATGATAATGATTAGGGAGACTCGAAAGTATATTTCTGTCGCAGTCTTTGCTTAGAAAGTAAAGCTGTCCTCCATACGAAAAACGCTTGAATCCAAATCCCAGAGTCTAAGATCTGAATAATGGGTCGTGAGAAATACAAATACAAACTGATAAAAAGCCTTTGTTTGTTTAGATTAGTCTGATGCGGTTTCGTTTAGCAATACCTCGCCAATGATTGGTTTTCATGAAACAGTAGGAAAGGAATGTTGTATTCAGGCGAGAAGATCTTTATAAGCTAATATCTCACTGTAATCATTAGCGTTAGAGGGCTAACTATACGCCAGGATTTATGATTTTAAATTTTTTCACATTTTGATGACTTGTAAATGAGGTACACTAATTAAATAGTAGCGATTCAAGTTTCTTGCGATTTACTAGAATATCACTACTGATTTGAATTTCCTAAGATTGATTATGTCATCTTATTTCAACAGTACAACAATCATAACAATGATACCAAAGCTATCACAGACCGAGTTATTACTTTAGTAAATGCTGTTGATGCGGTAAGAAATCTAAAAACGTTTTTTGATTACTTTTATTTTGTCCCATTTATTTTTCGTTAAAAGTAAACACAAGAGTTATAGATATCAAAAAGAACTTCGATTTAAATCGATTCTAAACTCCGAAAATATATATTGCGTTAAAATATTTCATTACAATATTTCTCTATTATTTTAGTTTTAAAAATCCAACTCAAAAAGGTTGCCTCTATCTCGTCCATGAATAGTGAAGCACTTTTAAAAAGAGAAATGTTTAGATTTCTTAAAAGTATTTCATCTATTAAGGTGACATCAAACATTTCGCAGCCTTTTTGAAATCGATTGGCGGAAGCATACTTGTATTAAACAAATGTTCCAGGGCTTGATGTAGCATCCTCTCTCAGCTGCATCTCTCCAATGTAAATATTTCCATGAGAATTGCATCATTTCAGATGCACAGATTCGATTCAGATTTAGAAAAAAAGGTGGCTCTGAATCTACTTGATTAAAATTTTGGATTTTTAAACTTTTTTTCTTTAAAAATGAATGATTTTAAGCCACTATACATTTCATGTTAAAGCTTTAGGGCTTCTGAGCTTGCTTGAATTGTTTAAATTGTCATAAGCAACCCTAAATTATTGTACTTATTGTCCGTTTTACAGATTTATCAGCGAATAAATATCAGGATAGTCTTAAAAGCGTTGGAAATCTGGACGAATGGTGATCCTTATAAGCGAGGGAATGACCGAGACCCAGAGTTAGTTAATTTCAGGAATTATCGCAACGAGAAATTGGTGAAAAAAATTCCTCACGACAATGCACAATTACTAAGGTAAATAATACCTCCTCGTCAAAGCAGTATTTAGCAAATTTGTATCGAAGACTAAATTTTCGAAAATCCCCGCGAAAAGAGTCAATATATTTTCAGGATATCATCAGAAATACTGCAGTTTTTGGTATTTTATTTTGTTCTCAACAGATGGAAGGAAATAGGGCTTGAACTATCCAAAATTTACCTCTCGTGTACTTAGATAAGTCAAGAAATAGAATCTTAGCATCAAAGCGGAGATGGTTTTAACAATTTTCTCACTTCGATAAAAAAACTAGCATCCCAACAAGGCGTAAACCTCAAAAAGAAAAGATAAGCTTGGAAAAAAAGAGTGAAAAAGGATGATGATCTAAACCTCGAAATTTGTTTTTTTTTTCCCTCCAGTAATAGAGGTTGGAAGGGAGGAACTGTTGGTTATGCATGGGTCAACTCAATGTGTGGAGGAAATTCAAATGGAATAAATTACGTAAGTTATGTAGCCAAGTAATTGATAAATAACGCAGCAGCCAATTGTCTGCGCATGCGCGAACGTTGTAACAATAAATTTGCGTGCTTTCAGTAGTTTTCAACAGCCTCAGAAGCCAGTGAATCAAGGTGTTTTAAAAACGTACAACTTTTCCGATGAAGCTAAAAGAAATGGCATATTAACAGGAAACTCGCAATCAAGTAGCTTTTGAGTTTCGCTATTCAGATTCTTATGAACGTTTAAATCGACCTCTCGCGCATACCCGACGTTTGAATGCTGTCATCTGACAAACTAAGGTTGCTTCTGCAAGTAAATAAAATGTTTCTGAAGTTTGTTCGCGAAATCAAGGAAGGTCTCCCCACTAAACGACGTTGGTTCGCGCGCGAACACGTTGTTCCATAATTATAAATACCTCTTGGTCGTACAGGAATTTAAAGCTCAACAGACATGAGATTTAAGGCTGATCAGGAGAGGAAACAATAAGAGCTTACTGATTATACCAAGCATTGTCTTTTTGTTTGTTTTGCAGTGGTCTTATAGCAGTATCATTGGTCCTTATGTGACTGTTGCCCATGAAATGGGTCATAACTTTGGATTCGCTCATGACACAGGTGAAGATAAAGTACAAAGTACAAATTTAAGATATTAACGATCACCTCAATACTTTGGGAAACCCAGTTTGATCATGAGTAGCCGATTAAGATGTAAGTAGTGAAGTTGAAAATGAAATCCATGGGTCTTAAAATGACTATCAACTAAGATGTATGGAAATGACATTTTAATCAAAAAGCGTATTTTTCCCCACGCCATGACTCATTCTAATGTGGTATCATTTGTTAAGGGCACATCATGTGATGTTCCCTTGCATTTGTTCGATGAGATAAGTCTTAGGTATTGTTGTGGTTTTCTTGTAAACATTCACAAGATATTCCCGCAGAGATATTTTGTTCGAACTTGTTCATCCTCCACATTTCGTTGTTATCTTCATATTTTTGACTATTGATTTTTCTCTCCTTTATTTTGTATGCTTGCAATATTTCGTCTCGATTTAGGGACCTGCAAGTGCTTAACTCCGCGAGGCTGTATCATGGGAGGTCACAAGTATGTCACCTTACACGAAGATACAATTACATTTCTAGAATGATAATAAAGCAAAGGATGTCTCATAAATTTTCACGATAATCTTGTTATTTTGACTATATCATTTATTCAAATTAAGGTTGTCAGAGAACTCTTTCAAAAACTGGGTTTTAAGTTTGTAGTATCGGTCAAATGAAACATTAACAAGAACAGATAAAGATAAAGCAACTGGGGCCGCCCTCGTGTTTACGTAGTCTCATGTAAACACTAGGAAGGGGGGGGGGGTATTTGAAAAAGCTATGGAAACGCAAGACACAGTCTAGGCTTTCGGGAACTATCTCTTCTCCTCCCCATCCTCCTCAATGTTAATATGAAGCTGTATAAAAAAGCGAAGAGTGGCTTTACTTCTCAACTATCATTGGTGTTTTTGTATATTTGTAATACGCACACATGTACATCGCAACCATGTTTACACACCCTTATCTGAATATACCTATTGACCAACGAGGGCGCACACGAGCTTGATTGATTTATTAAGCATAATTAAAGACACATTAGAGCTCAAACGACGACCTATTAGTCTTAAAATTACAGTTTTCAGCCCTTGGAATATTTGGTCATTAGTAGAAAGGAAATTTATATGTTTTTAATATTCTTATCTCTGCACTTAATCCGATGACCCGACAAATTTTCTCGCAGGACCAGACTTCCAGGATTTTCAAATTGCAGTTTAACGTCGCTGCAAAGGGTTAACGATGCTTGCTTGTACAACGTGCCAACTTACAAGGTAACTGCTATAAATCGTTACACACGCAAATCAAAGAGATTTGCGCGCATTAGGATCACGCACACTGTCACTAGCTTTTCTCTTCCATTATGGAAAGATTAGCTGAAAATAATTTTTCTAGGTTCAGTATCAACCAGAAAGGCAATCCTGATGACTCGAGACGCAAATATCCCCACACCAGTTCGCCTTGGATATATTTAAGATTGCCGATACTGTTTGCACCACCTAACAACAAAAGCTCGCAAAGGTTTATGGGAGCGTCACAAACAAGGCTACTTGGAAACGCCAGAGGGGCAACAAAGTGCCTTCAAATGACTGTAACAGTTTCTATCCCAAATATCAAGCATTTAATGATTTCTTGTTCTTGTACTTGCACTTTTGAGCCTCTATGAAGATTTGCGATTCAATACGAACAACACCGGATGTAAAATTCAAGTCTCCTACAAAGTGTCGGAGTAATTACATTGAAAACAGTCAACCGTCAGTGATACTGCCCCATGAAGACCCTCCAGTAACGATAAGAGTTTAAATTTGTTACACGTCGCGATTGTTTCAATTTTAGGCTGTCAACGGTTACTGTGGAAACGGCATACGCGAAGAAGGAGAGGAGTGTGACTGCGGTACTCCAGCGGTTCGTAAATCAACATTTGAAGCATAACGTGCTTTTAAATTGCATAACTATACATAGCAACTTAATGGTGTTCGGCCATCGAAGTAGCTGAGGAAGAAGGTACCATTCCCTTCTTCAAAATTTACATTTAAATATACTAGTTTTTTGTCTTAAGAAAACTCTTTAACCATTTTTTCCAGCGTCACGGGGTTGCCGGGGGGATTTAATTGCAGTAACGTACGTTTTATTGTTTAAATGACTTCTAAGAACTTTTGTTTTAATGTTCTCAGATGTGTGAGGCCCGTGATCCTTGCTGTGAACCCCACAATTGTGTTCTCAAAGAGGAGTCACAGTGCAGTGACCTACATCATTCTTGCTGCAAAAACTGCCTGGTAACAAGCTGATCAGTATTTAATTATATCTTGAAGGAGGCAGCTAAATCTTCGTCCAAAAAAAATAAGTTGAATTATAAACTAGATTCAATTTGAAAGGATTCGGATTCAACTGATTAAAGAAACGTAAAAAAAAATATGTCAAATCCAATAAGAAAGATAATTATTTTGATTGACAAAAATATTTAAATATATATTTTATCTAGAGATACAAAAGAGAACAGAATAAATAATAATGTATAGTGTTTTACTCTTCTTTAGTTTAAGAAACAAGGAAAATTATGTCGCGCAGTCCAATCAGATTGTGACGTTCCAGAGTACTGCACTGGTGATTCAAGAGACGTAAGCACATTTAAAGATATGTTGTCGTAAACCTCTTT
This sequence comes from Pocillopora damicornis, assembly GCF_964200805.1. Lineage (NCBI taxonomy): Eukaryota > Metazoa > Cnidaria > Anthozoa > Scleractinia > Pocilloporidae > Pocillopora > Pocillopora damicornis. Next base: position 7,294,412 of record NC_142680.1, on the reverse strand, counting down.
CATCAGTCTTTGTCGGGGCTATCAGGCAACACTGTAGTTGTCCGTTCGATCACTAGAGACAGCTATCCTTCACAAAAACAGGCGCTGTAATCGAAACAAAACTCTTGTATATTGCCTTTAGTTAAGTTTCGTTAATTCCTGCGATACCACCAGCTTTAAACATTTTTAAGCATGTAAACTAATGTCTCAGTAACACATGTAAAAGAACTCAAAGTGTAGGAGTTTTTTTTTTGGATGAGAGCACGTGGAATTTAGGTTCTGTCCTACTAGAAACCCTATTATTATTATTATTATTATTATTATTATTATTATCTCATTATCATTAGCATTATCTATTTGTTTAACCTGCTGTTTGCCTTCTAAACTGTTAGTGTCCAGAGGATTCTTACATCATCGATGGATATCCTTGCGACCAGACTAAAACAGTACGTTCAACAAACAGTGAAAGAGGAATATTATTTAGACTTTGTCATAGGCCTCTTCATTTCACCAATTTTCCAGAGCTGCCAATAGAAAGGAGCTCAGTATTCGCTACAAAATCTAGAGAGATTAGTAAATTTCACAATCATAGTCCGTGGTCTTCCTTCCCATTTCATGGTTTCTTCTTGCGTTTGTGGGTTCCTTTTTCAGAGGCTTTTCACAAGGAATGCTTGATTGAGAAAAACCAGTGGTGCGTAACATTAAAAAAAATTATCTGACTTACAACAATTGTAACGTATTTACATGTGTCCATGTGGTTGACGGCTAGAAGTCCATATGTCGGTTCATGGTTCATTTTTGTGTTATTTTTAGTGCGTTATCTCTTTCTTTTACAAAGTAACCTTCATTGTTGTTATCATCGAAGGTAATTCAGGGAAACACCAACTTCTACAGTATTAAGACAAGAGACTTGAACCCAAAAGTCACTGCTCGATATCTTCGTATCAATCCTCAGTACTGGGAAGGCTGGCCTTGTCTGAGAACTGATTTCATGGGATGTTCTAAAGATGAAGGTAAGAAAACGCTACAGGCTGATATAAATTTATATATAGCAGACAGTCAAGACAATTACAACGAAAGTAAAGCTTCCCGTAGCTCAGAGCGTTCTAAGAGAAAGAGGAAGGAAATAAAAAATTCAAAGCTTGTTAATCAAATAAAATCTTTCTCTCGATGTCAGTGTTTCATTGTAATTTTGTTTTGTTTTTCTGATTTTCTGCTTTTTTTTTTTAGCAAGTCCAACAGAGCCGACACCACTGAGGTCTTATTACTTAAACCTTTGCCTCACCCCGAGAAGCAAGAATTGCACACCAGATGACAACGATCTCTTAGAACATGCATCAGGTGATCTTTGCTTAGAAAGTCATTTTCAATTTACCCTTGGAGCAGACGGGGTGTTGCGCCACACTTGCAGTGGGAAAATGGTTTGTCCTGAAAATGGCGGTACACGTAATGGTGTGAGGATTGTTGTCAGTAGTGCCTGTACACTTGAAGACTCCAAATTTGAAAGAACTTCAGGTAAGAAATAAAGAGGGTCGGCATGTTTTTCATACAAAAAACGAGTAGCGATTTCCCAAAAAGGTTCGTGTAAAATTTGATAGACTTAAGCGAGTCTCCAGAAAAGAAATATCACAATCTGTCTATTTCAATCGCCCCATATTGCAAGAAGGTGTGTCGTTCAACGCAAAGTTTTAGAAAATTACCAAAACTTAGTTATAAATCCCAATTAGGAGTGTATGCAATCGAATGATAAGCTTCTTATTTTACAAGTTAAGAGAGTCTTTTCTATATTTTTCAGTTTCTTAGTCTCGTTCGTCCCCTCTTAGGTGTCACTTTATATATAAGGAAAATTATTTTGTCTGCGTTCCTTATCTACTAGTAGGTAAGGAATTCTATTCATTTTCTATTCAAAAGGGCGATCTCTTAAGCACGTTAAGTCTGGAAAATGCCTGCACACTACTGGTGGGTGGCCTGGAGCGGGTAGATACATGGTGTTATATTTTGGATGCGACGAGGGAAGGCTCGAACTGTGGTTTGGAAAACAAGGTACATATTTTTTAAGTCAAACATGGTATGTTAAGGTTGTCTTGTGGGAGAAATGTTCCACTGGGGGCTACAACGCTAGAGCCCAGAAAGAGGAGGCCTCGTGCGAACAGTGATCATTTGGAGTGAGTGGGCAAGACTTTACCTTCCTCAGTGTCACTGTTTCTACCCCCTCTCCCTCCCGGAGTACAAGTGAGTAGACTGACATCAGGTCCAAAAGCAACTTTTGTAATTACTCCTTGCTTCAGAAAGCATGGAAAATTTCATAGGAAGTTTTCGTTGACGAGCACTAGTACCTGTATCGTATATACTAGAGTGCTCCCATAATGCCTCACGATACGACTTATCGTCTTCTACTCGAATCCATGCCGCACTGAATGCTGTTTTGTTAGTTTTTGTTGCCGTCTACTTTGCCTCTGAACAAAAACATCAACTTTTTCCATTTATAAAGCGAGCTATTTGCTCTTGACGAGTGTATTTCTTTGTTACATGCCTAGCGTAAATTATGAAGTTAATTGAATTATTATCAATTATATAATAAGCTCAGTTATGCACGCATTCTGATTGGTTCTCACTTGTGATCTATTGGAAGACAGACATATAGATGACGTCATCATTAAAACTTTTTTTTAATTCTTTATTATATAAAACAAATAGATTCCAAGTTGCCGTGCGTCTGATCAGTAATAGATCACAGAGGACGTCAAAATGTGGTAAGAACATCAGTGACACACTCGGCTGCACCTCGCGTGCCCCTCTTTTTGTTCTTACCACATTTTGACATCATCTGTGATCTATTACTGAACAGACGCACGGCAACTTGGAATCTATTTCTTAATTATATAATTATCTCAGTTTTTCACGCATTCTGATTGGTTCTCACTTATGATCTATTGGAGGACAAACGTATAGATGACGTCATCATCAGAACTTATTTCTTTATTATATAAAACATCAGTGACACACTCGGCTGCACCACGTGTGCCACTTTTTTTGTTCTTACCACATTTTGACGTCATCTGTGATCTATTAACAGACGCACGGCAACTTGGAATCTATTTGTTAATTAATATTTCATTATACGAATCACTTAATACAAACGTATGTTTGAATGAATGCCTTTGCTAAAGACTAGTGGAACCCAGAGACATGATAAATATCGCGCTAACCTCGTTTTCTCGGTCCCTAATGTAAGTAATAAATTCTCATTTTTTTCTCTCGGATTTATGGCCTGCTCGCTTCATAGTCAGGTCATAAATTCAAGTTCATAATTTACAGTGCGGTCCTCGAACTAAGAGGTATGTACACGATTAATGTATATGTATTTATTCCATATCGTAACATGTTTTATCGTTCTAGATTGTGTAGAGCCACTCGGAATGCAGAACGGAGAGATCAAAGACAGCCAGATCACTGCTTCCTCCGCCGGAAAGAATGTACCTGCTTATAATGCAAGGCTCAATTTGGGGGGAAAAAGTTGGTGTGCTGCAGAGAAGAGTAAAAGCGAGTATTTACAAGTTGATCTTGGAGAGGTATACATATTTGTTGTAATAAACGAAGTTGTTGTGTTTTCCACTTAAAACACATAATAATAATGGTGGCCATTTATACAATACTACTGGATCTGAAACTGTTGCCTTAGTTTTTTTGAAATTAGGTTCATTT